>NC_133665.1:74378903-74532009 GCF_037893015.1 Macrotis lagotis
TATATTTAAAACTATATACATTCCACTGTCAGGTATGGATTTACATTAACTTACAAACATGGTTAAATGACTTGTCCAGGGATCATACAGCTAGTAAGTATCTGAGATTGAATTTGAACTCTAGACCCAGTTCACTCTCTATTCTGCCACCTAACTTACCCAAACAACAACAGTGACAACAATGACTGTAATGACAACCACAGCAAAAAATATTAATCTGGTCCTTCATAAGAAATCTTTACTAATATAAAATATGGTCACAATGAATTTTATTTTTTAATTGAATTTCTACTAGATCCATGTAAAATTTCTTTCACTTAACTCTATATCTCTCTGCCTAAAATATAATTTCATAAACTTTTCTTCAGGCTTGATGCTCTAGTCAAAAAAGCTCAAAGTGACAAAATTTCCTTACCCACCTGCATAACTTGGAATGTTCTTCCTATTCCATTCTGTCTTTTAGAATCCTTGCCTTTCTACAAAGACCAGATCCATTGATCCTTGTGCATGAGACTTGTACTCATCATCTACATGCTAATATTCACTTTTTCACCTATTATTTTTGTTATTATATATAATATATATATATATATACATATATATATGTATATATATATATATATATATATTGCTTCTCTCTACTAGAAAACATTCTTTCTGAGGGCAAGAAATGCTTCATAATATCTGCCAAAATAATGATAAAGATAATATTATTTTTATTTTTATTAGGGTTTTTTTTAGTTTTTTTGCCAGGCAAATGGGGTTAAGTGGCTTGTCCAAGGCCACACAGCTAGGTAATTATTAAGTGTCTGAGGCTGGATTTGAACTCAGGTACTCCTGACTCCAGGGCCGGTGCTCTATCCACTGCGCCACCTAGCGGCCCCTGATAATACTATTTTTAAATGGTTGTTGAGCTGAATGAAAATAATTAAGATGTGGTCAAGAGGAATTTCTATGATGTAGTCATTTATTTCAAACTATGGCTAATCAATATAAGTTTTCTCTTCATTCTATTAATCACATATCTAACTTATTAGGCAAGCCAAACATAACTAGCACATATTTGTTCAGCTATGAATATCATAGCTTTTAATTCATAATTATTATACAAATATCTTTGGTTTACACTTATTTTGATGTTAGAAATGAAGAAAACTTGATAGAGAAAACCATCAGGTTTCTGTCATCCTGTGACATATCAATGTAATTATCTTGTATTATTTAATTCAAATAGTTAAATAATAGAAGTGTATATATATGTATCTATATACACACACACATATATACAATATATATTTCCTCGATCTACAGTAAGAACAAAGTTGAATCTGATGACAAAGGTTCCTTCCTCAGTTCCTCATATGTTTTGAATTTATCCTAAATCAGACTTGAATACATATCATTCAATTATTTGTGAATGAGCAGGCAGAAAGTTCTAAAATATTTTCTATGCAAAGCATTTGTCCCACAAAATGTAATTCTAGAGAAAGATTCAAATAATATTTGCCTTAGTTCAACCCAATATCCTCATTTATATGAGGCATATATATATTACTCTGTTTAAATTTAAGGGGAAAAAATCTAGAAAGATAAACTGATTTGGGGCATTTATATATTTGTACAATATTAGTATTTCATATATGTGAAGTCTTAAAAATTTTCAGTTTAATTTAAACAGCACTCCATTTTGCACAAAAAAAACAAAAAGAAAAATGAAGGCCAAGAAAAGTGAAATTATCTGTATATGCTCACATAATTAGCAAGAGTTGAAAGGAGGTTTCCAATCTAGATTTTCCTAGGTCAAAGTCAAAGGTTCTTTAGCGTATACTATTTGGCTTCTCTATCCAGGGAGTTGGGGCATATTTTTTTCTTATTTTGAACTATTCTTTTTTCTATTATTAAATATTTCTCTAAAATTTCTTTATTATTCTGGATAAGAAACAATTCCTAATTATAATTCTAGTAATAGCAAAAGTTAAGTGAGAATGAAGTAACAGCTGCTCTCAAGTTAAATATGATTAGATTCTGACAAACTAGAAATCAGTTTATTGTCTTTAATAAGAGCATTCTGACCTCTAACACATAACACATATGTTTTCCCTCCCTGTATAAGTCTATGGAAGAACCTTTTTGCACATATAATTATAACTCATTTTGCAAAAGGATAAAAGAACTTAATCTTTTGGGAATCATCTGCTGTAATAAATATGTTGTATCAGAAATAAGAGATAATTTAAAAATAAGTATAAATAAATTCTTTGGAAATAAATCTTATATGTATGGTATTTATGTACACACACACACACACATACACACACACACACACACACATATATACAAATATACACAGCAAGGTGGTAAAGTTGGCACAATGAATAGAGTTCTAGACCAAGAGTCAGGAGAACCTAAATTCAAATTTGGTTTCTATCACTAAAGTTTTAGAACACTGGAAATGTTCTATTTGCTTCAGTTTCTTCATCTGCAAAATGAGGGAAATTCTCAGCTGGCTACCAGGATTTTGAATATCAAGTGAGAAAACAATTATAAAGTGCTTAGCACAATTATAAAGAGTTATATATTCTATGTGTATGTGACACATTGAAAGGGCTATATAAATATTATTTTAGCTACTCTTATACATTCTTAGATTTCAGAGAATACAGATAAGGAATTAAGGTCCCATGTACTAAGGCTAAAATAGTCAAAATGGTGAGTGCAATGTCAACTTCCTTACAAAGACTATATAAATAAATGTTACACATTCTGTTAAGGTTTCTAAAGCAATTCCTTGAATTTCAGATATTTTTTTCTGCTACAAGGGTCTATGTAGCTAACCAATATCTCAATGTCTCTTTCATATCATGAACTCATCTCCAATAAGAATGTAGATATTCTCCATTTCCTCTCTGACTCTCTAGAGAGCTTTCAAAGAGCCTCTCAGAATCACAAAACCCAGGCTGAAAGAATTCTAGAAAGAAATAGTGATGACTGAAATTAGCCTTGTCTAAATTGTGGAAAATTTAATTTAAAAGGTAGGGAAAATACCAAGGCCAGTTTTATTTTTAAAAAAATAAACAAATAACTAAAAAGCAAGCACATGGTCCAAAGTAGGGGAAACTACAGAAGCACAGAGATAGAGATACATATTTATGCATCACAGAATTACAGAGATGGAATGGTTTTCAGATACTATCTAGTCCAATCCATATGTGATTAAGAATATATTCTTCATCCTCTGATAGTCACTTAATATGTTCTTAAAGACCTCCAATGAATGAGAAACAATTACTTAATGAGCCTGTACATTCCACTTTTGGATGAGTCTAGTCATTTTCTAATACTGAGTTAAATGTTGCTTCTTTTGCACTCCACGATAGATCATGTGTTGACTTTAGAATCATCAAGATTTAATTTTGAATCTCACTTCAGATACCTACTAACTTTGTGACCTTAGATAATTCACTAATATTCTATGAACCTCAGTGTTTTATTTTCATTTCTAAAATGTGAACAATGACTTTGCCTCTCTTACACAGTTTTCCTTGCAGATCAAATGAAGCAGTCTATGTAAATTGCTTCATAATCCTTTAAGCATTATAGAAAATAACCTACTGTTATTATTCACATGTATATATATATATATATATATATATATGTATATGTATATACGTATATATGTTGTTTCTTCCAACAGAATGTAAATTTCTCAAGTCCAGGGCAACTTTATTTTTATACTATATTTCTACCACTGAGTACAATTCCTTTTCTGTATGAAAGTCCTTCAAATAATTAAAGACATCTACCAAGACCTTCTATATATTTTATTCTCTAGTTTGAATATCCTGTTCATTTTCTAGAATAAACTTTCACAATTATTGCACAATTATTGACTTTTCTTTCTATTCCTAAGTCTCAAGTATGGTTCAATCACAGATTATTAACAAACAATTCCATTCCTCTTATTGGTCTGCTATACAAATTGCAATGAGTAGTTTGGGGAAAGGATGGAGGTTGTAAGAAGGGTAGCTTTCAATAACATTATGATCCTTTATCTACTTGCTATTACAAATGTCCTTCAGAAGTGAAAGTGAAAATATATAACAAGACACATATCTCATAATTGGGTTTTAGAAGTGCAAATAAGATGGAAAAGTTTTGTTTCATGGTATACTGTTGCTGTTGTTTAACTGTTTTAATCATGGTTGATTCTTTGCTACTCCATTTGTGGTTTTCTTGGTAAATATACTGAAATTGTTTGCCCTTTTCTTTTCCATCTCATTTTACAGATGAGAAAACTGAAACAAAGCAGGTTATGTGAATCCCTTAGAGTCACCAGTTAATATTTGGCTGAGGCTAGATTTGAACTCAGGAGGAGTAGTCTTCCTGTTTTCAGGAGCAGCAAGTGATCCATATAGTTATCTAATTGCCCTTTCCATTATATTTTAGTGATACAAAATATAAAATTTAACAACATACATATTAAAAAAAAAAAACTTTAATGTGAAACATGTTCTTGTTTGGTGGCAGTCATTTGCCTTAAACATAAATTTACATGATTTTCACTCATGTTCTTTAATTCATTATAAAGCCACACACTACATTGGATAGTAATTGTGAACCTAATGAACAATATTATTTCATAATTTCTGTAGTTATGTAAATAAATCTGCTTCTCATTTATATATATATAAATGAGAAGCAGATTACATATATATATATATATATATATATATATATATATATATATATATATGTATATTAGGCTTATTTTTGCAAGGAAAATGGGGTTAAGTGGCTTGCCCAAGGTCACACAGCTAAGTAATTATTAAGTGTTGGAGACCGGATTTGAACCCAGGTACTCCTGACTCCAAGACCAGTGCTTTATCCACTGCTCCACATAGCCACCCTCATTTTATCAATATATTTATCATAATACTTCTTCATTAATTCTTTCAGTGAGTGCAAGACTTCGAGACTGTTAAAAGGAAAAAATAAATCTCTTAAAAATTTGTTAGATGTTTTCCAGTCTAATGAAATTACTCAGAATGCTTAAGTTCATAGGACAACCTTTCTTGTTGCTTTTGTCATAGGCTTTACTATAAAACTATACTGCATTTACATTACATTTTTCAAATCTTCAATACTCCATTCTTTTTATTGTCTTGAACATGATAGGAGTTTGTTTTTAATAGCAATAGTTAACAGCTGGTTGGGATTTTTCCTTGTATTATTTTCCTCCTTTTCTTGTAGTTACTCTCTCATATTTGATACCTATTTCACACTCTAGTAGAATCAATAAAAAACCTTCTAGGTGCTATTTACTTATGTAAGAACATGTTATTTTTCCAACAATAGATATAAACTATTCTCCATAAATATTCCTATTCCTATTCCTCTCTATACCTGTTAATATGAATAGAATGTTCTCCCTTCTCACTTTTACACCTTGGAATCTCTATTGCAATTCAAGGTTCAGCTATAATGCTACCTTCTCTTGAAAACAAGACCTTTCTTGACTCCTCTTGCCCAATTATTAATAGTTCTCTATTCCTTCATATTAATTAGTATACATTTTGATTTACTTTTCTTTCTTTTTCCATGGTAGATTATAATCTCTTTTATGATTCTGTGCCTTTGCATCAAAAGCATAGACCATACCAAGTCTAGTGTTGGACCCACTAGGTGCTTAATAAATGCTTCTTAAGTTGAATTTAATCTCTGCCAATTAGGAGGAGGAAGAGGAAGAAGTTAGTCAAAAAAAATTCACCAATGCTTATTATAGGAATCAGCATTATGGGTACAAAAGAAAGAAATGCAGAGGCAGGATGCTATTAAAAGACTGTTATAGGCAAGGACAAAGGTAACTGCTGAAAGGATAAATTGAAATTTGGTTTTACTGACAGTAGTCAAATCAAAACTTTAGGATCTGATAAACAGCAAGTGGAACAGGTTATTTAATGACACACCTATTCCCAAATAGCATTAATGAGCCTTTTTCTTTCCCCAAAGGTTAGAAATGGATCTTGCAAGTATATCAGTAAATTATATAAATTCATTATGTACAAAGGAAATTTCCTTTCTCCAGTGATGATGTACCTCTTTCCAAAATTGGATTGGGCACATGTAATTGCAAATGCAATATATAGTATGAGATTTAAACTCAATTGAGAGTTGTAATGTTAATAATTGTTAACAAGTTGCCAATAAAATATCACACACTGAAGAAGCTAAAGGAATCATTTTTCTTGCCTGCCTTTTAAATCTAAGTATCAAATTTAGCTAAAATATGTTCACTGAGCTTGAAGAAGATAATCTATTATGTTCAAACAAGCACCTCAAGCAAAGTGCCTTACTTTTTTTCTTTTTAAAGTAGTCTATTATTCTATGCTTTTAACCTTCAATTTGTTTTTCACTTTAGAGGACATAGGTCAATAACTACTGCATCTGAAATTAGAGGCATTACCTAGACCTAAAATTCTGCCAGATAAATTTCGTTTCTGAAGGTAGCAATAATGTTTGTTATACAAAGACTGTAAGACTATAAGTTAGATAAGATCTGGGTCTTATTCCCATCTCTTATATTTACTAGCTGTGAGACCATGAGACTGTCACCCCATCTCTAATTAGAATTTTAATACCTATAATATTTAACTCATACAAATATTATAAGTATTATATGAGATAATGCTTTGAAAAAATTAGATTATTTCTCTCCACTGAATACTTTGGGGTCCAGTGTATTCATAGGAGATTTTACAAATGCACAGACATACAAATGTAGACATAGATACATATATATATATATATATATATATATATATATATATATATATATACACAGATTATTTGACTAGCCTATAAAACTAACCAGTGGATTCCTTATTCATTGCCCTCATCTAAAGAAAGGAAAATAAACCACCTTCATAGATAATCCTCATTCTGTGCATTCAAACTTCAAAGATTAGTATTTTGGATATTTATTGATTATTGTGAAAAAAATCTTGTGTCCAATGAGCTAATCAAAGTATAAATTGATATACCTAATATATTTCTAATAAAAAGTAATTTAAATTATAACCTAAAACTCTTTTTTTACTACTTTCAGGTTTAAAAATCTGATGTCCTTAAGACTTTCAAACCATTCTTTACTCACTGATGATTTGAGGGAATCTGTTGGTGAATTGCTTTATTAGTATTTAGCACAAATTTGCATCAGGTGTGTAACAATCTGTGGATGTAGCATAATCAAAGAACTATAAATATTTTGCCATGTAAAAGAACATTTAGGAAAATAATTTTTCCACTAGTTTTTTCAACCAAGAACACAGTTCTAGAAATCAGTAAGATGGAAATTTCAGAGGTGTTTTACCTCTATGTTAAAAGAAAACAAACTTGTTTTGATATTGTTAGAAAGTCATATTTCAAAAATATACAGTCACAGGTATATATATACATATATATATACACATATATGTTTGTGTGTGTAAACAAATACACATGTGTAACAAAATAATCTCCCACAATAGAAACAATTATACAACCATGATCTTGATTTCATTAGGACACAATCCATAGAGAAGAGATATAGATATATTTTTGCTCAAGGCAAATGAAAATGTGAAAGGAAATTGCTTCCAATGGAAAACATATGCACACACACATATATACAGTGAACAGCAAATATAAGATTGGAGTATAACTGGTTGAGGATAAGAAAAGAAATAAAGATGTGATAACATGATATAATTTTATTCCACTACTCATTCATATTGTAAATTATTTAAGTATAGAATGCAAAATTGATTTATAGGCCAACTCCAACTGTAAATATTTATATTGCCGTAGTCTATATTGCTAAGAAATGTTGATTGCCAATCTGGAACTTTAAAGTTTAGGAATTCAGGTTTATAAATCTTATGATAATAATGATGAATTCATATCATTAAGGAGCTCAATTATTGATACAGAAAGGTTAGTTGGTCACAAATGAATTAAGGTCATTCATCCTATGAACAAACTGTTATAATAAAGAAGAAACAGGAGCAGTAATTATATGGCAATAATTGTTCATTTGTGTCTTGTAATGGCAAATGTTGGTGTGTGTGATAATTATAGTTAGTATCTAAAATGTATTGTATATCCACACTTCTCTATTAGACATAATGTTTATGTTTGCTTATTTCCATTCACATTGTATGTAGAGAGAGATATTATTGCCATTTAGATTAATTTGCAGAACAACAATTAGAGTTTAATTTTGTCATTTGTGATTACTTGATTATATGTTATACACTTGTAGTTTCACATATATCCCAACTGCTTGTGTGAAATGAATAATTTTGGCTGCAGGATGGAACCTATTGTATACTATATGGGATCACAGATACTTTGGAGTACCTCCTTAGTTCTTAGAGACTTCGGTCAACTTTAGGAACAATACCAACTGGATAGACTCCAATGTGATAGACAATCTTTAGACAACTATAGTCACAGTGTTTTAAGAGAGCTCAATTTGTTTGGGACTTTTAGTGTCCTTGTAAAAAGGACTTTTGCCTAAATTATGGAGCACCAGGTCTTGAGAAGTAATTCCTAAGAAGTAACTCTGACCCAAGAATGTGATATGAGCAAATGAAACTGCAGAGGAGCAAGAATAGATAAGATAAGTAGAAAGAAGGAGTAAAAGAGAGCTAAGATCAGATCACATTAGTACTTGGAACAGTTTTTGTTGCTATTGTTCAGTCATTTTTGAGCCTATACTTTGCCATTCCCTTACCTATCATTTTACAGATGATAAACGTGAGGAAAAGAGGGTAAAATAACCTACCCAATGACAGCTAGTTACTGTTTGAGGTCACATTTGAATTGAATTCTTCCAGACTGCAGCCTTTGCTTTCTTTCCATTGTGCCACCTAGTTGCTCCCATGGTGACAATTAGTGACTCTTAAATCTAGTTAAGAGCTTGCTTTTTATTGTTTTCTTAGAATACCCATTAAGGTTTTCTATATGTCCCTTGATTTATTTTTTGTCTTTTTTGTGTTACTTGATATTGCTAATAAAATAATGATGACTTACTCTACACCTATACATTTGAATTTCAAGATTGATGGAAGGGAAACTTTCCAAATGAAGAAGACCTTCCTTAGTTGATTAGAGACTTCATGAATAAATATCCAGTAAATATTAGAAATTCTAAAAATAAAAGATCTTAATAAATTGAAAGCAAGAAAACTATTGTACTAAGAAATAAAACTAAGAGCAGATTCTTTGAAAAAATAAATATTTGGTTAACTTGAATTTTAAAAAATAAGAAAACCAAATAACCAGTATCAAATATGATTTAAATAAAAAATATGATTTAGACATAGAGGTTGATACCATAAGTAAATTAAGAGAGAATAGTTTACCTGTCAGATCTATTGAGGAGGGAAGAATTTATGATCAAACAAGAATAGAAAACTTTGTGAAATGCAACATGTATATTTTTTACTAGATCCAATTAAAAATACTTTTGCACAAACAAAACCATTGAAACCAAAATTTGAACAAAAGCAGAAACCTGGGAAACAATTTTTACAGTCATTTTCTTTGATAAAGACCTTATTTCTAAAATATATGTAGAGAACTGAGTCAAATTTATAAAAACACAAATCATTTCCCAATTGACAAATGGTCATAGGAAATGAAGAAACAGTTTTCAGTTAAAGAAATCAAAGTTGTCTATAGTCATATGCAAAAAAAGTTCTAAATTATTATTGATTAGAGAAATGCAGATTAAAACAACCATGATTTCCTACATAAAGAAATCAAAGCTATTAGTAGCCACAGGGGGAAAATGTTCTAAATCACTCTTGATTAGAGAAATGCAGATTAAAACAATTATAAGTTCCTGTATCATATCACACCTATCAGAATGGCTAATGGAACAGGAAAGAAAAATGATAAATAATGGAGAATAAGGGGCGGCTAGGTGGTGCAGTGAATAGAGTACCGACCCTGGAGTCAGGAGTACCTGAGTTCAAATTCAGCCTCAGCTATTTAATAATTACCTAGCTGTGTGGCCTTGGGCAAGCTACTTAACCCCATTGCCTTGCAAAAAAAACCTTAAAAAAATGGAGACTATGTGGGAAGACTGGAACAGCAATGCTCTGTTGGAGGAGTTGTGAACTGATCCAACCATTCTAGAGAGCAAATCAAAACTATGCCCAATCCATAGATTATAGCTATAGAAATTTAAAAAAGAGTTAATTACTCATGTTCTGCATAGTCCTCAGCCAATAATAATATTTGCTAAAATATATACATTTATACAATTTCAATTTTAAAAAAATCATATCATGGAACTATAAATAGCCTTAATCTATAATGATTTGCACACTAATTGACAATCAAACATCTCTATTCTCAAATATCTCAATAAGCAAGAAATTATTAACTTACCTCAAACATGTTTGTGTCATAGTTTTAGGACAACATTTTACAGTTTAATTTTCATCAGTTTCAGTAACAAAATGAACATGTCAATTACATTTTGTTTTCTGTTACATGAGATTTGACAGCAATGATCTATATTTAAACTAGTGACTGACAAGTATTGAAGCTTAATTGGCTCTGGAGGATACTGCATGTGAGTGGGTACAGATCATAAATGTTCCATAGGAAGAGAGCATTAATAATAAAAGGATTTCCCTTCCTGCATGGAAGTAAAAGACATAAAAATGCTCTAAACAGCAAGGGGAAAAAAAAAAAACATTGATAGCCTTGGAAAAAACAATGTTCCTGTGAGTGCATACTTGGATCTGTCTCCTCAGCCTTTGTGTAATTAGCATTTTTTTTCACAAGAACAGCATACACACCAACATAAATAGAGCATCAAGAACTGCCAGTCATTAGTTTAAATATAGCTCAAGGCTGTTAAGTACCCATGGTTCCCAGTAGCAATAAATATAATAACAAAAATCTGTTTAATGGTGGTCATTGCTGCTGAAGTAATCACTGATATACTGTAACATATCAAAACCTTTTTGTGGAGGGGTGGGGTGAATGAATGAATGTGGTAGAGAATTTTATTTGGCATTTAGAAAATAGTAAAAAGAATAAAAACAGTACCAGTAAAGTTGAAATGTTACTAATAAAACAAATCCTTTGTTGCTGCTTCCACAAATGAAGACCTTTAATCTCTTGGTGACTCAGTGTAACTAACCTTTCTTATCTTCCCCTAAAGTTCTGGTCTGAAGTCATATTGTAACACTGAAACCAGTCTGTTTGTGAAGAAACAAGAGAACCTGAGAATAGGCAGCTCCTAGAATAAGATGTAAAAGATTCTAACATCATTATAGACCTAAGAGTCTATGACTACATTTGACTATTAGGAGATGTTATTTTTCTGACACTGAAACTTGCATAACTTACTGTGAGGATTTAATTTATATTGATGGATAAAACATGTGTTCAAATAAAATTATGGATTCTTGGATTAATATGGTTTTATGTATATGCACTGAATATTTTGCAATACAAAATCTTGTGGGAAGGAACCTGAAAAGGATTACTTTTTCTAAAAGTTCCCACTAATAGAAGGGGGTAGTGGGAAGGCCTAAGTCAAGTATACAAATTAAAATAGTCATCTTATATAAAAATAAAAAAAAAACTATGGAACAGTTGCTTATTAATTGAGTGTAGGCAGGTGATGCCAAGGCACAATGGCACAGCAGTGGATATGAAGAATGCAGATAGCTTTCATCCAACCTGACTTTTTTCAAATTATGCAACAGAAACTGCATGCAATGAAAAAGGTGTCAAAACAAAATGATAGTGAGAACTCAGATTTCAGCTTTACCCTAACTTTGTAAAATTGTACAGTTTTACCTGCTTCCTCTACAAAATAATCACTTTCATATTGAGAAACTTTATAGATTCTCTGGTTTAAAGTATTCCTCAGCCCCCCCTTAAAACTCTGCATGACTAAAATATTACTTATGAACTACTGGTGTAAACAATTCACAGAGATGATAGACAGCCTTTCTTTAAACTTGGAGAATAGAATGTGTACTTTTTATAGAGACCAAGATGAAAAGAAAGGATCCTAAGAAATGTGATAGATGAAGAAAACTTGTGAAAACCAAAAATCACCACAAAAATTTGAGCTGGATCAAGACATCATGAAGTTTCTAAGAATGAAAAATAGTTTATTAAAAGGAAAGTTTGTTGTTAAACCTTTTACGACCCATTCATTTCTGCCTCTGCTCATCAAACCAATGCCAAAGTTTTCCATCCGGCCAATTTGACAATGATCCATTTAAAAAGGCTAATCAATTTCACCATTTTTATCCCCCTGACCTTGCCCTTATGTACATTAGAATCTGATATAGTATTGACTGAGAATTTAGTCCTTTTAAACAGGGGAGCATCTATTTTTGAAGCTTTTCTGTCTTTCCTTTGGATTAAGGCTTGTTTCTATATAGAGTAGAAGGAAGATCCCTTGATGTCTTTAGATTTCAAAATCTTCATGGGCTTAAAACAAAACAGTTCATGATTAAGTGCTCTCAGGCTACTTCAAAATCAAACCAAAGCAAAAATGAAATGCACTAAAAATGACATCTTATAGATAATAGATATTCAAATCAAAAGTGACCCACAATATGAAACTAAAACTAGTGTGGTGAGAAGTTTCATGGGAGACTTAGCTTGGCCTGTATAACAGGGATTTCAAAAAAAAATGATTCTCTCCTGATTTATTAATTAACAGGTCCTCCCAGATTCCACATTTGATAAGTGGGGAATTGCATTAACTAATTCCATTTTTGTTCATTTTTATAAACCTGAAAACAATTCCTTCATTTCTACTATTCAGTGTCCTCTTTTTGCTTTAAGCCTATGTTCAAGTGACAATTCTTCCATGAATCCTTCCTTGACAACCACTATGATTATATGGATACTCTTCCTTTTCAAATTATGTTGCATTTACTTAATTGTAAATGTGTAATATATTCCCAACAAAACATAAGTTTTTTGAGATTAGGCACACTTTGCTTTTGTATCCTGGGTATCTAATATAAGTGAGTTGGGTAATGGGTAATGAATAAATGTTTTTGAAATTAATTGAATTTAGCTATAATTTTACTAAACAGTAAAGTTACCAAATTATAAAACTGGAGATTTGTAGCCTTGACTTAATCATAAATACAAAGCTGATGCATTTAGGTGACAATGCCTGTTTGCTAAAATGACAGATAAGCTAGGATGATATAATTTCATTTAAATATTTACATATTTTTGTGAATCTATGGGTTCTCCCTCCAAAGATGCAATCAAAGTTTCAACCCATTTTTCCTGTTTTAAACTTTATTCAATAAGTCAATAATCATTGATTAAGCAAGTTTTATGTGTCAGATACTATACTAAATACTGGAGATACAAAGAAAGGCAAAAAGATTTTCCTGACCTCTAGTAGTTCACTGTCTAATGAGGTAAGAAAATACATAAAAGAATCTGAGAATGGAGGGTTAGGAGAAGAGCATTCACCCAGTTAGGAAAATATAATGAAGTCCAGTAGATTATAGCCAACTGGGTAACAACGAAATGATTGCTTGGGGACCTTCACTAAATGGATGCTCTGAGAGAAGCTTTCCAACAACCATCCCTCATTCTATCCAATGAGAGGGAGGAAGGAATTCCAGGCCCCAGGTATAAGTTTCAGGGTTGATATGACTATGTTGAGACCAGGAGAATAGTAAAGTGGGAAATTATGAGACTGATGTTTTGGTACTCTTCTTAAATGAAGGGTCCTGTTGATAAATCCTTCTGAGAAGTTGTACTCAACATATTATATCCTTTTCTTTTGTCCTTTTTATATTAAATAGATACCTTGTGAGTCTAAGGGTTATCCATTGGATATCCCTCACTCTTTTCATGTGACAGACTCACCTGCTTTTTCAGTCATATCACTATCTGATATCATCCTATCAGTCATTTCTCTACAATAGTTCTTTGTTGGCAATGTGTTCTTGTCTATTCACACCCCTGTGTACTATTATTCCTTGAGTGACTCTTTTTTGATTTTATTTTGTTTTTTTCTGTACAGACTGATACTGCAATCTTCCTAGAAGGTCATAAGAAGAATATTATTATTAAGACCAGGGTCTTTTGTTTTAGAAATAAGCCTAGGGGACTTTGAAATCACCAAAAGCTGATCAGATGAGTTAAAAGTCATACTTGGGGCAGCTAGGTGGTGCAGTGGATAGAGCACTGGCCCTGGAGTCAGGAGTACCTGAGTTCAAATCCGACCTCAGAAACTTAATAAATTACCTAGCTGTAACACCATTGCCTTGAAAAAATATAAAAAAAGTCACACCAGCTCCATAATACAATGTAGTGAAATATTTGATACTGTAACTATGGATAAGTCCCTTAACCTCTCTGAATCTTGATTTCTTCATCTATAAAACAGAGAAAATACATTTGTACTTGTACAAAAGGAAAACACTTCAAGGACAGTTTCTATTAAATAATAGAGGTAGGTGATGAAATGTTGGATTTGAGCAATAATTAGTCATTCGGTTTGGCTAGAGTAGAGAGTGTATGAATGGAATTGATATGAAATGAGTCTAGAGAGGTAGATTTTTGAGTGTCTTGAAACCATTTTCTCTCTCTCTCTCTCTCTCTCTCTCTCTCTCTCTCTCTCTCTCTCTCTCCCTTCCCCCACCCCCTCTCTCACTCTCCCTCCCTCTCACCATCCCTCCTTCGTACGCATACACACAAACATACACATACACAGAATCTATTATTTTTCTCATTAACTATTTCACTTTACAATCAAGATAAAGGAGTTGGTATTGTTAAATTCAGCACAGTGTTATCTGGGTCATGCTAACTAAGGACTTGGTCTAGCCTGTTCTATTCAGTAGTCAAAATAAAACTTGCATTCATTGAATATTACCATCAGTGATGTTTTTGTGATCTACCTTCTGTAACTCATTTTGTGTGATCTAAATAAGTCATAGATAAGAAAACTGTGATAGATTGATGCAAGACCTGCTTGTTTGTTCACACAAAAGTAAAATAAAACTGAGGATAGGAGGACATAGTAGACTAGAAGCCATGGAAATTGATATAAGAATAGCTCTATTCATCAGCTTTGGCAGCTGAGCATAAATACATGGCTAAAGGTCTTATATGAGGGGTAAATGATTATGGGGGGAAAGCTATTACAGCAAAGAAGCAGAAAATATATGCACCAAATTGATCAAGTCAAAATGAAAACACTATAAGAAGGCAGATTAAATCTGAAGATGCACTCTATTCATTATTAATTGTTCTTTACATTCATCAGTCATTTGATTACCATTTCCTAATTACCTAATTCCTATGTGCCAGACACTATGCCAAATATTGGGGAGATAAAACAAGGCAAAAGCAAAAAAAAGAGTTCCTGTTATCAAGAGGTTCATAGTCTCTTAAAGATAGAATGTTTAAAAATAATATGAAAACATGATATATAAGATATATAAGAATAAATTGAAATCAATATAAAGGAAGCACCTCTATTAAAGAGGATGAGGAAAGGCTTCTTATAGAAGAATGTTTAACTAGAATTTGAAGAAATCCAGGGAAGCAGTAGTAAGAGATAAATAAGAAATATTTTCCATGCACTGGGCACAACTAGTGAAAATGTTCATTTAGAAGATGAATTGTCCTGTCTGGGAAATATTGAGAAGGCCAATGTGACTGGATCACTGAGAACATGACAAAAGTAAAGTTCAGGAAGTAGTCCACAATATGAAAGACATTGAAAGCCAAATTAAAGATTTTATATTTTATCCTGGAGGTAAGAGGGAACCATTAAAATTTATTGAAAGGTTGTAAGACATGATCAAATTTTTATTTTATGAATATCAAATTACAACGTAGAGGATGAATTGGAATTGGATAGAGAGTTGAGGCAAGAAACTAACCATCAAGCTATCCTAATAGTTCAGGCATCAAGTGATGAAAATTTGCTCCAGGGTGGTAGCAATGTCAGAGGAAAGGAGGGGGTATATATGAGAAATATTTTAAAGATGGAATCACCAAGACTACTAGCTATCAGGGTGTTCTGAGAAGCTGAGGTGTGGTAACCCAGGTTGTGTATTCATGAGGAGAATGATGGTAGGTTGCCTCAGTTGCAATAGGGAATTTCAGAAGTGGGTAGGGGTTGGAAGAGAAAGTTTCATTTTGTACATGATAAGGTTTAGTTGTCTATGGGACATCCCATAGAAGTCTAGATAAGATATCTAAAATATAATTTGGGATATGAAATTGGAAATCTGAAGAGAAGCTAGGGCTGAACAAGTAGAACTGAGAAATTAGTGCTTAAGAAAAAATAAGTGACACTATCATATCAATTATTCCATGACATTAAGTTTAAAGTCCATACTTTCTAAAATATGACATACACTTTAATTAAAACAATAATTACATTGGTGTACTTTATTTTTTTTAATATTTTTATTGGAAAATATTTCTGATCCTTCAAATTAGTAACATATTAGCACTTAATAACCCTCTACCTTTAATCTGGGTCACCATTATTATTCTGATTTGAAAACAATTTAAAAATCTTGCTCTTGTCAAGATGAAGACAATATTTTAGCAGGTGTATTTGCTAGATAATCCTTACAGGCTTCACTCACAGGATCAACCAGCCTACTTTTGTAACCTACTCTTTTTTCCCCATGCGGTTTGAGTGATTGCCCGTCAGAGATTATTAAAGAAAGCCAGCAGATGTGGATGACAAAGCTATTTATCTCAGACAACTCTCTCAGGAATGCAATAAAGTGATCACTAGAAATTCACTCAAATTGTAAACTCAACTACTATTTTAAGTTACTTTTTTTTTTTTACTATTTGGTTAAAATTGCATTTCCAAGAGATATCAATTTACATTTAGCAGCACAGAAATACTAACTCTTTGTGTACCTGACAAATCCACAGTTCTAAAAGAAACACTTCAAAAATTAGATTTCCATATTTTACACACTAGATGGCACAAAGAGAATATTTCTAAATTCAGTTTTTAAAAATAAATTCCAAGCATTAAGAAAATAGAATTTATGTTTCTCTGTGATTTCAAAAATTTATATCACTAAATAAGTATCTTATTATTTGCTAATTGAAATAAATACAAATTTTTTGGCACATTAAAAGGCAGGATGGGGTAATGGATAATTTTAATTTTTGTTAATGCTTTAAGGATACAAAATGCATTTGTGTGTATGTATGCATGTATATATATATGTATCTAAATACATATATATATTAATTTAAAAATCATAAACTTATGAGGTGGGTAGTCCCAGGTATGTTATATATATGAGAAATCTAATTTCCCAAGACATTAAGTGTTTTTCACATAGTCAAACATTAACAAGATTTTGCAGGATGAATTTGACACAAATTCAGAACAATATTCTTTCCATTATTCCATAATGCCTTAAGAAGCATAAGTTTGAGGGGTAGCCAGGTACAGTGGATAGAGCACTGCTCCTGGAGTCAAGAAGACCTGAGTTCAACTCTGGTCTCAAATACTTGATACTTAGTAGTTGTGTGATCTTGGGTAAGTCACTTAACCCCTCACTAAAGCCTCACAATAATTTTTTAAAGAAGGCATAGGTTTGCATCTCAATTCTAATATTAGCTACTCACATGAACATAATATTCAAACCCCTTGTTGGGGGGTGGCTAGGTGGCATAGTGGATAAAGCACTGGCCTTGGGGTCAGGAGTACCTGGGTTCAAATCTGGTCTCAGACACTTAATAATTACCTAGCTGTGTGGCCTTGGGCAAGCCACTTAACCCCATTTGCCATGCAAAAACCTAAAAGAAACCTTTGTTGAATGCCAGCTTCTTGAGAGAAGATCAGCTTCAATTTTGTCTTCATAACTCTATTGCTTAACATGTCATATATCAGATGATTAATAAATCTTTGTTGCTTGACTGATTGATGGATTAACTGAAGTCAATCCATCTCTTTGAGAGATTCAATGAGTGGTATGTAGAAGAAATAAGCCCCAGGAATAGTGAATTGACCATTTCCTTACATATCTTCATTTAATGCATGTTTCTAACTTTGTAGATGCTTGGGGATGTATACTATTCCCAGTAGAATTTATTTATCATTTATTCATTCACATTGAACACCATGAAAGTATTTGCCTTTAGGAAGTATTTCCCATTTATTCAGAACATTCCTCCATGTGTCTAGTTTAGTGAAAGAGTCACATAATATTGTCTTTATATATTTTTCCATTACTGTAGAACTTCAGGCTCCCATCTTCCACTTATATCTTTAAACTTTTTTTGAAGAATTTCAAAAGGAATAAGAGTATTCATGTAGGGCAGTTAGGTAGCACAGTGAATGAGCACTGGACCTGAGTTCAAATATGACCTCAGACATTTAATGATTACCTAGCTGTGTGACTTTAGGCATGTCATTTAAACCCATTGCCTTGCAAAACAAAAATAAATGAATGGATGAGTGTATGAATGAAAGAAGGAAGGAAGGAAATAAAAAATTAAAAAAGTATTCATGCTTTAGAAATACAGTCTCATCCCAAGATTGACAAAAGAGTAAAAGTAGCCAACAGATTTGGGTGATTTATACCAAACATAAGGGACATCTAGTTGTTCCTGGAGTCTTCCACATCTGAGTTCAAATTGAGATTCAAATTTTTACTATTTATATGATTCTGTACAAGTAATTAAACACTGTTTACCTCAGGTTCTTCATTTACAAAATGAGCTGGAGAAGGAAATGGCAAACCATTCCATTATCTTTGCCAAAAAACCCCCCTAATAATATAATAAAGAGTTAGACAAAACTGAAATGACTGAATAATATCAATTAAATCCAAAAAGAAAGAAGTTGTAAAACTATCATGGCATCCTCATAATAGAAAGGAGGTTTTGTGGGTAATGCCTGATTCCCAGTGTAGAAATGGAACAAAAACACTGGGGTATCAGCCAAGTTACCATAACGTGAAATTTCTGTTGAGAATTTCCATATTAGGGGGAAAAGTAGTAATTAAGACTGCAGTGTGTGTTTCTCATAAAAGTGCATTAAGACTTCTGTCTCAATCTCTAGGTGAACTCTGATGGAAACAAACTCTGATGGGTGAATTCTATAAATCTTATAAAATACAATGAATATTCTTTAAGTGCTTACTCTATTTAGGATATTATACCAGGTCCTAGAGAAGGGGAAAAATGGTTAGTTATGATAAAGTCCTTGCCTTCAATGTGATTACAGTATAAAAAGGAGGAGAGGACTGAGACAACCATAGTAAAAAATGTCATATGACATGTATCTGAGAATTCTGGAAGAGTAACTTGAGGAATGTTCTACATGTGTGGGAGCATTCTATTATCTGGGTAGTTTTGTGGTGTAGTAGATAGAGATCTGGAGTCAGGAAGATTCATCTTCCTAAGTTCAAATCTGACCTCAGATACTTACTAGCTTAGTAATACTGGATCTGACCCTTAAAAGCTGAGTGACCCTTAAAATTGTTTTCCCATCTGTAAAATGAGCCTGAGAAAAAAGGGCAAACCACTCTAGTACATTGTAGCCAAGAAAGCACCAAATGGGGTCAGAAAGAGTGAGACATAACTGAAAAAAAAGTTTGAATAATAAAAATTATTTGGATCTAGCTCCCAGGCTAATTCCAGACAATTCAGAAAAGAGAAACTCAAGCTCTTCTCCCCTCTTCACTCATGGGATTAAGGATACCCAGAGAAGATGGCTGATCCCCTGGTGGTTCTCAGAAGATCAAGGGATAGTGAAAGTGAACTGTTTGCAATAAAAATTCACAATAAAACCCTTGTGTCCAAAATAGAAGAAATAAAAGAAAAGGCATAATGAAGTATTTTCTGATTCTTTTGACTCAAAGCCCCAGGACAAGTATTTATTATGCACCTCTTTTATGCTATTGACTTTGCTAAGAAAAACAAAAAACAGCCCAGTCCTCAAGCAACTCATAATCTAATGAAGTTGAAAGGGAGAAGACAACTGGCAAACAATTGTGTGTCGTGATTAATAAAAAGATTTGAGGCATAGTTTCAGGCAAAGCTAATCATTTTTTTAATAAAGTCAGCACATTATTAATAAAAGAAGGGTTATTTTGGACTATCTTTCTTAGCCCAAAGACAATCATGTCAAATGGTTAACAGTTTATATACTTTTCAAAGAACAGGTGTTCTTGAGGATTGGCAACCAACTTTGAATGGATAACACAATGTAAAGTGAGCTATATTAAAATGAAGGGCTTCTCTTTACCAAGATACAGTCAAAATGGGTGCATGATTTAGACATAAAGGGTGATACTATAAACCAGTTAGGAGAGCAATGAATAGTCATATATATATATAGATAAAGAATTTATGACCAAATAAGAGAGAGAGAACATTATGAAATGCAAAATTATTTATTTTAATTATATTAAAATTAAAGTTTTTGCAGAAACAAAACCAATGAACCAAGATTAGAAGGAAAGCAAAAATCTGGGAAACAATTTTTATGGTATTTATGAAAAGGATTTCTTTCTAAAATCCACAGAGAGTCGAGTCAAATTATTACGAATACAAGTCATTCCCCAATTGATAAATGGTCAAAGACAATTTTCAGAGCAAAAAAAATTGTCTATTTATAGTCAAAACTTCTCTCACTATTATATAGAAAACTAAATTAAACAACTCTTAGATACCACCTCACAAATATCATATTGGCTAATACGACAGCAAAGGGAAATGATAAACATTGAAGGGAATATGGGAAAACTGGGATACTGATGCATTGTTGGAGTTATGAACTGATCTAGCCATTGTGGAGAGCAATTTGGAAAGATGACCAAAGGGTTATAAAACTGTGTACTGGGGTCAGAGTGAAGATGGCAGTGTGAGGGCAGAACTCATCCACCCAAATCTCCAAAAGCCATCAAATTATGACTTTAGTCAAAATTTCAATAGAACTCACAAAAAAAGACTGAGTGATACAATTTCCCAGTTCAAGGCAACTTAGAAGATCCACAAGAATGGTCTGTCTCAAAGGGACTGGGTGTTGGAAAGAGCCACAGCATAATGCAGCTGGGCTGTAGCAAACCAGCTCCAGTCTTCCAGGAAAAGCCCACAGGGCCCCTGGGCCACTGGGGTGCTCCTGGGTCCATGGCAGAGGGGCAGGTTTCCAGACCTGTTGGCACAGGGATCACTGGGTACAGCATGAAGGGGCAGTGAGAAAAGTTTATTGCACTAGATTGAGCATGGAACTCAGGTCAGCAATAGCCTTAGGGCAGTCCTGCAGTGGGAACCTGTGGAGTGATCCAGAAATTCCAGAACTTTCAACCCACACACAGTAAGAGGATGTGGAGAGACTGCACAGGTCTCTCTCTGCTCTTCCTGGGGCAGGACTCTGCTGTTTATCCACCCTCAGATCCAGGTATTCTGGGGACCTTTACTACCATAAAGGAACAGGCACTCTACTCACAGATCCAGGGCAGAGGTAATCCATAGACCAGAGCATAGGCAAAAGAGAAGTCAGAGCCTCTCATAAGACTTTGGTCGAATTAAGGTCCCTTCCCTCCACCCCCAAGTCTTACAAGTGTGGCAAATCAATTATAGGCTGAGAAAATGAGCCAACAACAGAAAAAGAAGAACCTAACAATAGAAAATTACAAAGTTGAAGCTTCTATATAGAAAACCTCCAGGAGAAAAAGGAAATGGACTCAAGCTGTGGACAAGCTCAGAAAAGATTTTGAAAAGAAAGTAAGGGAGGTAGAGGAAAAATTGGGAAGAGAAATGAGAACAATGCAAGTAACTAATGAAAACCAAGTCAGCAGCTTGGTGAAAGAAATATTTAAAAAATACTGTAGAAAATATGTTAAAAACAAGTTTAAGCCAATTGGATGAAGCCATTCTCCTCATTTACCAAAAGGTAAATGAGGAGAATGCCTTAAAAAGCAGAATTGGTCAGCTAAAAAAAAAGGGAGATTAAAAAATAAGCTCTTGGGGGAGGAGCCAAGATGGAAGCATGAAGGCAGCATTTCCCAGAAACTCCTTCCCCCCAAAAAAACTCAAAAAGCCATCAAATTATGGCTCCAGTCAAAATTTAGAGACAGAACACACAGAAAGACTGAGTGATACATTGTCCCAGTCCAAAATAACGTAGAAGTTCCACAGGAGAGGTGTGTTTCACCAGGACTGGGAGTTGGAAAACAGCCCCAGCCACAGCTCAGCCCAGCCCAGCCCAGCCCGGGACTCACTGGGAATAGCTTGAAGGGGTGGTGAGAGAACTCTGATTCACCAGAATGAGTGTGGAGTAAGGAGCACAGCTGCATAATCTGCAGTGAGAATTGGGAGAAACCAGCCTGAACCTCCAGAATACAGCCCAGAGATGCTAAGGGGATAAGGGGAGACTGCATAGATCTCTCTGCTCTCCCTGAGACAGGACTGTGTTTTTTGCCCACACACAGATCCAAGTTGCAGTTTGGCCTTCAAAACTAAAATAGCAGGGATCCTCCTCACAGCTCCAATAGGCAAGAGAGCATAAGACCTTGAGGAATAAAGGTCCCAGTGGGGTGTACCCCCAAAAACTCCCCAAATGGGTATTCCAATAATACTCAGAAAATCAGGAAGTACCCCAAAACCAGGCATAGGCTGGAGAAATGAGTAAACAGAGAAAAGAGAGGAAGACCACTGAGAAATTTTTTGTCTATGATCCCAAGAAGGATCAAAATACTCAGTCTGAATATGAAGAAGTATAAGCTCCAGCATCTAAAGACTCCAAGAGCTGGGCTCAGGCTATGACAGAACTCAAAAAAAGATTTTGAAAATCAAGTAAGGAAGATAGAAGAAAAAATTGAGAAAAGAAATGAGAGAGATGCAGGAGAAACATGAAAAAGAATTCAGCTGCTTAGTCGAGGAGATCTAAAAAAAAATGCTGAAGAAAATAGCCTGTTTAAAACCAGCATAGGTTAAATGGATAAAACAGTTCAAAAAGTTATTGAGAAGAATGTTTTAAAAAGCAGAATTGGCCAAATGGAAAAGGAGATAAGAAAGCTCTCTGAGGAAAACAAACCCTTCAGATATAGAATGGAATTAAAGGAGGCTGATGACTTTACAAGAAGTTAAGACACAAAAGAATGAAAAATTAGAAGAAACATTGAAAAATCAACTGATCTGGAAAACAGATTCAGGAAAGATAATTTAAAAATTATTAGGATACCTGAAAGCCATGATCAGGAAAAGAGCCTTGACATCATTTGTAAAGAAATCCTACAGGAAAATGCCCTGATATCCTAGAAACAGAGGGTAAAATAGAAATTCAGAGAATCCACCGATCTCCCCTGGAAAGAGATCCAAAAAAACCCCAATCCTCAGGAATATTATAGCCAAGTTCCAGTCAAAGAGAAAATATTGCAATCAGCCAGAAAGACACAATTCAAATATCATGGAGCTGCAGTCAGGATCACATAGGACTTAGCAACAACTACATTAAGAACTTGTAGGGCTTGGAATAAAATAATCTGGAAAGCAAAAGAGCTTGGAATGCAACTGAGAATCAACTACCCACAAAACTAAGCATCCACTTCCAAGGGAAAAGATGGACTTTCAATGAACCAGGGGAATTTCAAATGTTTCTTTTGAAATGACCAAAGATGAACAGAAAGTTTAACCTCCAAATACAAGACTTAGATGAAGCATAGAGAACAGAGGAGAAGGGTAAAATATGAGGGACTTAATGATGATGAACTGCATGTATTCCTGCAAAGAAAAATGATACTGATAATACTCATATGAACCTTCTCATTTAATAGAGCAGGGAGAAGGAGCTTTTATAGATGAATCAGAGGAGAGAGCTGAATTTGAAGATACTGTAAAAATGGAGTCAATGCCTAAAAGAGAAATGCACTGGGAGTAAGAGAAAGGAAAAGTAGAATAGGCTAAGATATTTTGTATAAATGATAGATATAGATATGGATATGGATATGGATATGATTATAGATATGAATATAGATATAGGTATAGATAGAGATAGAGATAGAGAGAGAGAGATAAAGATAGAGATAGAGATAGAGATAGAGAGATAGAGATAGAGATAGAGATATAATTTTTTTACAATGAGCTTTTGCAATGATATGGAATATGGAAGGGGGGAAGGTGACAAGGTAAGGGGAAATGAGGGAACCTTCACTCACATCAGAAATGGCTCAGAGAAGAAACAGCATACGCACTCAATAGGGTATAGACAGCTAGTGTAAAAAGAGAGAAGTGGGAAAGGGGGAAGGTAGGGTGTGAGTGATAGAGGAGAGGGTAGATCATAGGATAGAACAATCAAATATAACACATTTTCTTTTTTACTTCTTGCAAGAGGCTGGGATTAGTCGGCCTGTCCAGGACCACGGGGCCAGGTGATTGCTGGGTCTCAGGGGTGAGCTCCAGGTCTCTTGCCCCAGGGCAAGATCAGACCACTGTGCCACTCAGTTACTTTACAGCACATTTTAGAAGAGAGACAGAGCAAAAGCAGAGAGGAAATATAATATATGATAGTGGGGAGGAATGAATGGAGGGAATTACAATCAGCATAAACAACAGTGGAAAAATGTGGAAGTAACTTTTATGATGGACTTATCATAGAGAATTTGATCCACCCAATACAGAGCTGATGGTATCAGAACACAGTCTGAAACACATTTTTTTTCTCTTTCCTTTACTTTATTTCTCATGAAGGTCTATAGTTTTGGGGGGAGGGGTATTATGTTTGCTCTTAAATAGGAATGTTTTAGTAATGTATAAAAAGGAACAATAAATTGTACAAAAATATTCATAGAAGCTCTGTTTGTGGTGGCAAAAAAAATTGAAAATTAAGAAAATGTCCTTCAATTGGGGAATGGATTAACAAAATGTGCTATATGTATATTGATGGAACACTATTATTCTATTAGAAGCCAGGAGGGATGGGAATTCAGGGAAGCCCGGAAAGATTTGCATGGACTGATGCAGAATGAGTTGAACAGACCCAGAGGAACATTGTGGACCCTAGCAGCAATATGGGGGTGATGACCAACCTTGATGGATTTGCTCATTCCCCTAGTGCAACAATCAGGTACAGTATTTTATTTTTCTTCCTTAAGGATATGATTTCTCCCTCATCACATTCAGCTTAGATCAATGTATACCATGGCAACAATGTAAAGATTAACAGACTGTCTTCTCTGAGGGGGGGGGGGGGCAGCAAGATTGAGGGGGAAAATTGTACAAAATTTTTTTTAAAAAAAGCTCTCTGAAGAAAATAACTCCTTTTAATGTAGAATGGAGGTAAAGGAAGCTGATGACTGCAAGAAATTAAGAAACAATAAAAAACCCAAAAGAATGAAAAACTAGAAGAAAATGTAAAATATCTTATTGGAAAAACAACTGATCTAGAAAACTATCCCAGCAGTGATACTTTAAAAATTACTGGACTACCCAAAAGTCATTATCAGGAAAAGAGCCTTTACTTCATCTTTCAAGAAATAATGCAACAATATTGCCCTGAGATTCTAGAAGCAAAGGGTAAAATAGAAATTGAGGAAATCCACTGATCACCTCCTGAAAGAGATCCCCAAAGTAAACCTCCTAGGAATATTATAACCAAATTCCAAAACTCCCAAGTCAAAGAGAAAACACTACAAGCTTCCAGAATAAAGCAATTCAACTACCATGGCTCTATAGTTAGGATTACACAGGATCTGGTAGTGTCTACACTAAGGACTCATAGGGCCTGGAATATGATATTCTGGAAGGCAAAAGAGCCTGGTTTATAACCAAGAATCAACTACCCAGCAAAACTAATGCTCTCTTTCAGGAGAAGAGATGGACCTTCAATGAAATCAGGGACTTTCAAACTTTCCTGTTGAAATAACCAGAAGTGAACAGAAAGTTTGATATTCAAATACAAGACTCAGGTGAAGTATAGAGAGGGTGGAAGAGAAGGACTCATTATGAGGAACTTAATGATGTTGAACCTCTTGTATTCCTAAATGTGAAGATGTTGATAACTCATATGAATCTTCCCATTTATGAGAGCAGTTACAAGGAGCAAATATAGACAAGGCACAGGAGGGAATTGCATATAATAATATAATATGTTATAAAGATGGAGACAGTGGGTGATAAAGGAAAGTACTGGGAGGAAGGGAAAGGAGAGGAAGAATGGGATAAGGTATCTCACATAAAAAATCAAGAAAAAGCTTTTGCAATGGAGTGGAAGGGATGAAGCAAAGAATAATGAGTGAGTCTTCATTCTCATCAAAAATGACTCAATGAAGAAATAACATATACATTCAACAGGGTATAGAAATCTACCTTATCTGAGAGCTAATGAGAGGAAATGGATGGAATAAGGGGGATGGGAGAAGTGGGGGAGTGGGTGATAGAAGTGAGGGAAGATCATAGGAGAGGGTAGTCATATACAATACACTTCTGAGCAGGGCAGGGTGAAAGCAGAGAGAGAGAGAGAGAGAGAGAGAGAGAGAGAGAGAGAGAGAGAGAGAGAGAGAGAGAGAATAGACAAATAAGAATGAGGAAGAATAGAATGGAGGGAAATATAGTTAGTAATGGTAATTGTGGGAAAAGAGATTGAAGTAACTTCTCTAATGGACTTATGATGAAGAAGGCAACTCATCCCCAAAGTCAGAGCCAATGCAATCTAAACACAGACTGAAGTACACTTTTTCCCCTCTTACTTCATTCCTCTTGAGATTTATCTTTGTTAGGGGTTGTATTTCCTTTCACAACAAGATTATTGCTAATAAAATGAAAATAAATAAACCATAGAACTCACACACACACACACACACACACACACACACACACACACACACACACAACCCCCCCCCCCCAAACTGTGCAACTTTTGATCCAGCAATACCACTAGTAGGTCTGCATTCCAAAGAGATCATCTATTAGGGAAAGAATACTCACATGCACAAATATATTTATAGCAACTCTTTTTTGTGGTGTCCAAGAACTGAAAATTGAATAGATGTCCATCAATTGGGAAATGGCTGAACAAGTTGGGGTATATGAAAAAATGGGAAATAATGAGCTTGTGGAATTCAGAAAAAACTTGTAAAGACTTCTTTGAACTGATACTGAGTAAAGTCAGCAGAACCAGGAGATCATTATATACCTTAAAAGCAACTTTTGTGGGGCGGCTAAGTGGAGTAGTGGATAAAGCACCGGCCCTGGAGTCAGGAGTACCTGGGTTCAAATCTGGTCTCATACACTTAATAATTACCTAGCTGTGTGGCCTTGGGCAAGCCACTTAACCCCATTTGCCTTGCAAAAACCTAAAAAAAGCAACTTGTGTGATGATCAATAATGATAGATTTAATTCTTCTTAGCAATACAGTGATCAAAGACAATTCTAAAAGTCTAGTGATAGAAAACAGTATCCACATTCCAAGAAAGAACTATGGAGTCTAAATGCAGATCAAAACATATTTTTGCTTTTTTTCCCCTTTCTTGGGGTTTTTGCCCTTGTTTAATTCTTTTTTTTTCATCACATGACTAATGGGGAAATCTGTTTAACAAGATTGTTCATATATAACCTATCTGTGATTTCTGTCTTGGGAGCAGGGGGGAGTGAAAAATGAGGAGAACATTTTGCAAAAATGAATGTTGAAAACCATCTTTACATATTAATTGGAAAAATACTATTAAAATAGAAAAAAGGGGCAGCTAGGTGATACAGTGGATAGAGCATTGGCCCTGGAGTCAGGAGGACCTGAGTTCAAATTTGGTCTCAGATGCCTAGCTGTGTGGCCCTGGGCAAGCCACTTAACCCCATTTGCCTTGCAAAAACCTAAAGAAAAATAGAAAAAAGAAGAGCTGAGAATATCTTGTCACCCTTGATCTATTTCTATACCAGATAATTCATGGCTCTGGCTTAATATTCAAAGAATGTACACCCCACCCAAAAATAAGCAGAATAAAATAGTTTCCACCAGAGAGTGATCTTGATAAAGAAATTTAGTCCAATCTCACTATCAGCAATGTCCTTCAGGAGACTGAACTTTTAAAATCAGGACTTTGGAAGAAGAGGAGAGCTCTGGATCTCACTAAGATATTGAGTATTAATAATTGTTTCTCTCAGGATAAATAAGATGTAGCCAAGGCATATTGGAGATAATCTCAAAGGGAAGGTAATAAAATCAAAGCAGACTGAAAAATTGGTTCTTAGCGAAGGTGGGGTTTTAGCTGAGATTGAAAGAAGACAAGAAGCTGAGTTTTATAAGGAGAGAATTCCAGACATGGAGAAAAGTCAGACAAAATGCATTTCCCCAAGAAAAAAAAATGATGATTTTGTGCAGCACAATATAATATATAAGATTTACTCTCTACTTTCAGTACACCATCACAATGTTGTATCTCACAATATTATAAAAGAGAATTCATTAAAAGCATGGAAATAGAAATCAAGAATGATTAACCACTATCTCCAAATATGCATGTAAATTCCTTGAGTAATTTAAAGAGTATAGATACTTCTGATGGAGAATCTTCTTCCTCAATCCAGTTTTATCCTTCTATTTCCAATTTGTATTTCAATGTAAGATGAATGCTTGTTAGGATATTTATCCCTTTTTTTCCTTCTGCTTGCCATATTTCTGTGCAGCATGGCAATTGAGATCTCAGTTTCTCAGACAAAACAAACAAACAACTGCAGAAATTACTACACTTTTTATGCAGTTTTATGCAATGAAATATTTGGGAGTTTTTTTCAGTCTCCTGTTCACACCTCATCATTTTACACTTCTTTCTCCCACCTTCCTTAACCTATCTATTGCTTCTTCAGTCATTGGTGAAATAGAAATGCTATATTAATAGAGGTAGGAGCTGGGTTCATATCTGGTCTCTCTCACTTAACTATCATCGCTATTGTGGACTATTCATTTAAACTCTCTGTATTCCAGTTTCCTCAATTATGAAATAATGGGGTTGGATTTGTGATACTTAATGTCACATCAATCACTAAATCCTATTCTTTGAATTCCCTTTTGACATTCACTTTCACATTTATTTGAATAATGACACTAATAGAGGTAAGAGTATTGAAATTGGTGGCAGGAAAACATGGTTTCCTGTCCTACCCCTCATACTTTTACTAGCATATCTAACGACTTAAATGAAAAGAAAGTGACTAAATGAATCACAGAATTCACTCCACCAGCATGAATGTTCCTCTTTTTTAAATCATAGTTATCATTCATATAGCACTTACATGTTTGCAGAACTGCTCTAAGTGCTTTACATATTTTATTTGATCCTCACAGTAACCCCATGAAGTTGTGCTATTGTTCCCCACATTTTACAGTTGAGGAAACTGAAGTAAATAGATTAACATTACTTGCCCAAAGCCACACAGGCACTAGGGTCTGAGTCTAGACCACTGACCATTTTGTCATCTATTTTTCTCTCTTGCAAATATAAAAATAAAAGGTATATGTCCTGAGATGCATTTTTAAATGGTGGAAAACATTACTGCACTTGAAGTTAAGTCGCAGTTTTGATATTTATTTATTAGTTATATAACTTTGAATAAGAAACTAATTTCAGCTTCTTGAACCTCAGTTTTCTCATCTTTTTTTGTTATTTTTTTTTGTTTTTTTTTAGGGTTTTGCAAGGCAAATGGGGTTAAAATGGCTTGCCCAAGGATGCACAGCTAGGTAATTATTAAGTGTCTGAGACCGGATTTGAACCCAGGTACTACTGACTCCAGGGCCGGTGCTTTATCCACTGCACCACCTAGCCACCCCAGTTTTCTCATCTTTAAAGTAGGGCTAATAAAAGTCTTACCAATCACACTAGGTTCTAAGAAACCTCAAATACGATTAAGTATGCTAAGTACTTTACAATGTCTGATGTTATTGCATTTTTATCTTTTTCAAAAGGATTCTTAGGGACATGGTCTCAGGACAAGTCACCCTCCTGCTATATCTTTTATATTTAATGTTCAATTGCCTATTGCTCCAGTAGATAATGTACCTGGACTTTTTTTGATGAATAAAATTATTAAAAAGTAAATTAAACTATTGTCTATTCCCTGAAAAAATTGCCAGTTTCAGAAAAAATCACAAGGTGATCATTGTCTCACTCTATACTCACATTATTTGATCTCTTCTGTTAGGTCTCCATATTTTGAAAGTTTTTGTTCTACTTATCTTGGAGATTATGGGTACTTTTGGAATGGTGAAATCAAAACAGACTCTTGTATTTTTCTGAACTACTTTTATTGTGGGAAATTTTTGATGATAGTCTGTATAGTATTAGTTCAATTTATAAGTTGAATTTTTCAGAATATTTTGAGGTCTGTATTTGTAACAAGAGACTTTGTCATTGATTTGTCTTTGAAAGACAGTGAGCATGTGATGTATAATTCTAGCTACTAAGCTATAACATAGTAAGCATTGAATAGTTGAATATTATTATTTTTGTTATTCTAACTCTAATTATTATTATTATTGAATTAATTATGATTTCATTACAGTGAACTCTGTGCTAAGAATCAATGAAAATTAGTAACTTCTCTCCAGTCTCAGGCGTTTTTGTCTATATAAAGTTCAGTGGTTTGCCCATGACTATATAGTCAGTATGTATTGGAGGCAGTGACGGAACTCAGGTCTTCAAGGTCTACTTTCTTTATTGCAGTATACTGTTGTTGTGGTTGTTATTCTTATTTCAAGTGGGTAGCTTATGGGATTCATTTGCCACCAGGTAAATAATTCCATTTTTTCCTTCCTTTCAAGTAAATGCCAGTTGTTTTTAGCTTACTCTAATTTTTTTTATTTTCCTAGATTTTTGGATGAGGCTTAAGGCAAAAGAAATTGACCTCTCAAAATTGGTCAATATCTTTGATATAAATGTGCCTCTAAGGGTAGGACTTTGAAGGGATGAGAATGATATTATCAAATTCAAGTGATGAGTTCATGCCCCTTCCCTTCTAGGCAACCTGGTGGGACTTTTCAATGCCTTTATAATTTTTGTAATCATAGTGTTCAAGGCTAACGTTTGTCAGTTTTTACTATCTTTTATCCCACAATATCCTATCTTTAAGGATCTATACAGAAATTCTCCGTGGATATGACATTCATGCCTTAAAACCATCATTATAGGTTTTATTTCCTCTCTGGGACTAGGCTTTGGTAATACATAGAATCAGACAAAAATTATTTTTAGCTCTCCTCTACTGCCTTCCACTTTGAATCCTAAATTCCTTCTCTCCCACCTCAACTCTGTAAGCCCTGTTTTTTTTTTTTGTTTGTTTGTTTGTTTTTTGCTTCAAGCATCTGATTTAAGGGCTTGGAAATTCTTAACCCTACCACACAAAGACTACCAATCACCCATAATTCTTCCTTAATTGTACTATCTCATGACCCTCATATCTCTTTCTTGGGTTTCTCTTATTTATTAGAGTGGACCATGACCTTGTGGCTTAGGGACTTGTGCTACAGAAAACATCCACTAATGACATAGAATAAGCAAGAATCAGAATGAGTAAAGATAGAATGCATAGGTCACCACTGCCATCTCTGACTTTACCTATCATCAGCAATAAATTAAATTAAGAATTAGTGTCTACATTTTTAATAGCTTTTTTCCCCCTCTCCATGTCTCCTGTGTATGCTGGAGGCACACTTTTGTTTAACAAATTCATTCTTCCTGGACATGTTACTCTCAAACTTCTAACTTCTGATATTTGTTGCTTTCTTTTTTTTTTAAGTTTTTTGCAAGGCAGATGGGGGTAAGTGGCTTGCCCAAGGCCACACAACTAGGTAATTATATAACCCAGGTACCCCTGACTCCAAGGCCAGTGCTTTATCCACTACGCCACCCAGCTGCCCCTGTTGCTTTCTTTTGAGAACACTATATCAACTGGCATCCTCTCCAAGTCTAGATGTTATTTTTTGCCACTAGTCTTTACATTTAGGACCATTAGGAGAACCCTCATATTTTTAATTTCCTACTGCCACTTTCAGGTTCTGCTACCATCACTAAACAAACTTCTGTTTCCCTTTAAAGCTCACTCCATTCTCTTGTATTCTTATAATTTTTTTTTCTATAAATCTCCAGGCCTCATTTCTTGCAAATAATTTCAGAACTAGTGTAAATTAACTTTCTTATCCTCAATATCAATTTACATCATAGTCTTGGCCTCCATATTCCTCTACTTCCTCAGTTTCAAGACTTACATTTCTACTCAATCCTCCTACACATAGGAGATAGCCTCCAAATTAACTAAAATTGCTTCAGGTACCAGAAATCAGTTTTACCTTTCAGTTGTCCTTCATACCTTTCCTGTCTGAATAGCTTCTTGATAACATCTTCTGTTTGAAGAAAGGAGACTAGCCTTTTTCCCCTAAACACCAACTGCTTAGGTTTAAAAAAAATCTATTCCATGTTTCACTCAATTAAGGCTGGATTCTGTTTAAAAAGCCAGAAAGCTTGAGAATATAGATTTAAATAAGGATAATACAAGAGGATTTTAAGTGAAAGAGGCCTTACAGCTCTTCTAGGACTGTAAAAATCTCTGCTTTTACAGATGAGGTAGTGGAGCCCCAGGTAGGTAATATGATTTTCCCAAGGCTGCCTTGATAGTAAACATAGTACCAGTTTTTTAAGATAATAATTTTATGTATATATATTTTAAAGCACAGACATTTTTTAGTTCCAAATTCTCTCCTCCTGCTGCTTCTCCTAACCAATGAGAACCTAAGAAAAACAAAACATTACAATATGTATAATTGCAAAATAGGGCAGCTTGTTGGTGCAGTGGATAGAGTGCAGGAGTCTGGAGGACATGATCACAAACAACTAGTTGTTTACAAGCCAGGTGACCCTGGGCAAGTTACTTAACCCTGTCTGCCTTAGTTTCCTCATCTGTAAAATGAATTAGAGAAGAAAAGGTTAAAGCACTCCAGGATCTTTGCCAGGAAAACCTCAATGGGTTCATGAAAAGTTAGAAATAACTAATTGACCTAATACATACATATATACATACAATTCATATATGAAGGGAGGGAATTAATTATATAAAACAAATTCCTACATTATCCATTTTTTTAAAAGACCAGAAAAAGGAAACCATTTTTAAGTTTGGAATCTATAATCTTTGACTCCAAATTCAACACTCTTCCCATTGTATCATCCTGTTTCCCTAACAAATTAAATCTTTATGTCTGAAGAAACATAGAAGGTTAAAGTTAGAATATACTTTAGAGAAAATCTAATCCAAAAGTTCACATGGTTTGGGCCATAGGTATTACATTCTTTAAAGCATAAAAAAATGCACTTTTAAGTATATATATACATATATACATATATATATATATATGTATATATATATATATATATATATATATATATATGTAATATGCTTGGTGTGAATACTGGGTACTTTTATTATATTTTAGAAATAATCTTTTGAGAAATGAAATATAAGTAAATTTTAAAGAATTTCTGAATTCAAGAGGCAAGTGGCATAGTACATAAAGTTAGTCTCAAGAATCATAATGATCTGGGTATAACTTCTGCCTCTGACATGTACTAGCTTCACTTGCCTGGGCAAGTCACTTAACCTATCAACTTTTAGCTAAATCCATAATAATATAAATTGCAAGGAAAGATGTCAATCTATATTGATAATGGGAGTTTCCTCACTTGAGATTCCCTTATAATATTGAAATAACTAGTCTCTATTGGCTTCATAGTAAATTTTTTTCAACACGTATTTTCTCAAACAATAGGTAATGATAGCATAATTAATATCACAGTGACATTTGAAATATTTCTTGATGTTGATCAGGTCATGATACTTAAAGAATCATTGATCTAATCCAATATTGTCATTTCATAGTTAAGGAAACAAGGTCCAGGTAATCTAGTTAATTGCTCAAGGTCACACACACCTGATATCTTCCCCCCGCCATTTAAAGCCCTTACCAGACTAGCTCTAAGCTTCCTTCTTAGTTCAACTTCAAATCATTTCCTATCTTAGAATCCATGGGAACAGACCCAGACTTGACCCAATTCATCACACTTCCACATCTAGTAGGGTTTTTAAAAGCTATAGTTAGACCAGCAAAGTGACCCTGAGGATAGTCTCCATGTGGTTAATTGGGATAGATCCTAGAGTGGTTTGCCAGTTCCTTCTCCAGTCCATTTTATAGATAAGGAACTGAGGTAAGCATCATTAAATGATTTGCCCAACTAATAAATGTCTCAGGTCAGAGTTGAACTCTGGAAGATGAATATTTCTGACTTCAAAACCAGCACCTGATCCACTCTGGCACCTTGATAATATAGCACTGGTAATCCTGAAATGAGATTCAGGTATTTGTTGTCTCTCTTAGAACAATAACTAATAGCTGACATTACAGGACATATAGAAAGGGAATAGCATAGAAGGTTAGTGGAGGAATTATTTTAGGAGAAAATTAAGGTTTGTGGAGTGTCCCCAATAGCGCAGTGTAGGCATTTGCTTACTCTATTTTTATAATTATCTATTACTTGAAGCATGAATTTGTATTTTGTGCTATAAGAAAAATCATCATTCTTTTTTTTGCAAGGCAAATGGGGTTAAGTGACTTGCCCAAGGCAACACAGCTACGTAATTATTAAGTGTCTGAGACCGGATTTGAACCCAGGTACTCCTGACTCCAAGGCCGGTGCTTTATCCATTACGCCACCTAGCCACCCCAGGAATCATCATTCCTTAATGATTCAATGTACTCATGATGAGTATCAGTTCTTGGTAAAATGCAAAGGTATTCTCATGGTTACCATATTACACAGAACTGAGTCCCCATCTACAAGGTATCTTCCCTCCTATAACATTAATCAAACCGTAATCAAGAAAAAAGCCTTTTCAAATATATTTTTCTTTCTTCTACTCACTGCAATAATCTTTTTATAACTTTTGTATGTCTATATATGTGTGTTTGTTATGATTTGGCCAAAATGGGAAAGAAAACATTATGGACCAGTTTTTCAGATTATTTCAGAAGAAACTTCTCTTGTCACCACCTTAATAAACTTACTTTTTTAAGGAAAAATCTAAATTATCTCTAATGCTTTTCTGCCTTAAGAAGAAGCATACATTGGATAAATTAACCATTTCTTTATGACTATCAGCCATCATGGTGAGCATCAATTATTCCCTACTGTGCAATAATATAGAGATGCCTTAAAGCCATTAAACTCCATCCTATAATAAGTAATGAAATGATAAGATGAATTTATATCTGATTTCCAAAGTTTAATTCTCTATATGAGAAAAAATCCCTGCTTCTAGATATTATGCTCTCTTTTCATGGAGGAACCAAATAAATATTGTTAACTGAATGTTTAAATGTAAAAGAGAATAAAATCTTCCCAGTGGTGATTTTTTTCACCCTGAACTGAGAAAGGTCATATTGTCTAAAGTACGAAACTAATTTAGTTTAATTTTGTCTTTCCCAGATCTTCCATTTAAAATTATTAATGTACTTGAGACTTGTGAAGACCTGAAATAATTTTAGCTACTAACTTGTTATTGGTTCCAAGTGTAACATTGGAAATAATTTCATTTCGATTCAAGGGCTAGGCGTTGTTTTATTTTTTTTTAATAAGAAAAGTAATTTTTAAAGTGAAAATTGTCGGCAAGATATTCTAGTGGTTTTACCTTTATGAGTGAAGTGGTGCTAACATTCATCAAATTAATGTATTATTTTTCCCCTTCTGAAATAAAGCATATGCATGTCCTCCTCCCCAAGCACCTTCTGTGACTTGCTACATTACAGGCAGGTGATAGTATTTTCTGAAAGACCTTGTCACAAAGCTTAAACTCTGAGAACATCTGCCAAAATGCAAAGATTTTTGAGTTTGTGCCCAATTACATAGTGGCAAATAAATGCAAGTGAAAAATATACACATTACTAAGCTAGTCATAAGGCAATACATTTTTCAACCACAGCTCTCAAAGATGGCCAACTAAGTTGTAAAGGGGCTTAGATAAAAATCAAAATCACTTATGTATGTGAAAACCTGACTCTTGGGGCTATAAAATGAAGACAGAAAGCATGTCAACATAATCATTCATTAAAATGATTTTCATTTTAATGTGTCAGAATTTGAACATATATACATGCATACAAATTTCAATATTATTGTTTACATAGTCATTTAGAAATTGATTAGTTACAATTTAAGAGAAAATTGAATGAACTGAAAAATTAATAAGTAATTTAAAGGTTTTCCCTTTCATTATATGTTGATATACCTTTATCAAAACTAACACAAGTCTATAATTTATATTAGTTGCACTTCTATGTCAGAATTTTTTAATCAACTATAAACAGAACAATGATGGCTGCTATGCTTTATTATTTATTAAATTTACAAATTTTCTTGTGGCTATTCTTCTTGATAATTCATAAACTTGATGTTTATAGTAAAATAATCAGTAATGGGAAGCAGGGAAGCTAACAAAAGCAACAACAATAATAGAATTTTGTTTTAAGGTCTTCAAAGTTCTTTATAAACATCTCATTTTATCCTCAAATAATCATGGAAGGTACAGTGCTAGTATTATTCTCATGCTATAGATGAGGAAACTGAACAGACATAAGATAAGTGATTTGGTCAGGGTAAAACAACTAATAAGTGTCTGAGACAGGATTGGACATCAGATCTTTCTGACTTCAGGTTTAGTTTTCTGTCCAATTCACCTTATGGTTGCCAATAAATCTGTTTCCCAGTACATCAAGAGCTGATAGCAGTTTTAAAGCTTCTTGGTTAATCAATCAATCTAACAAGCATTCATTAGGTACATTATATATACTGGGATTGATGCTGGGGTTACAAAACCAAAAGCAAAACAAATAGTCCTAGCCTCCAAAGAGCTTACATTCAACAAAGAGGATTTAATAATTTTACAAATAAGTAAATAAAGGATATACACAAAATAAATTCACAATTATGTGGAATTGCACACAAACTGTGGAAGAATTAATAAAAGCCTAAATTTGAAAAATGTGTGATTGACAATGAAGAATTGTGTGGTGGTGTTGGCAAGATTCCTGAAGATACTGCAAATCAGATGTAAACACTCAGACTCCATCAATTTGTATGATCCATATAAACTTGGCGATTCATTTAATACATTATTTGATACTTAATTTTTTCATCAATAAGAGAATCTTCAGACTCCCCAATATTAAGGAAAGTTCAACCCTCCCACATGGTGTGACCAATTTGAATGGAGAGAAAACATAATCTCCACTTCTGGGAATACATGTTTTAGCAGTGAAGGGTTTTGGAATAACTCAGCAATCTTTTGGTCCATATGATAGTAGAAGGGATAACAGGATAAATCTAAAAGAACTGAATCCTGGGCCAGAAAATATTGGACTGGTCAGTTGTATAAAGCTTGAAGTGAACCTACGAAGTTCTAAATGGTAGAAGTGATTAATTTAGTGTTTAAAGACAATACTGAGAAACCCTTAAGGAAACCCTTTGTTTCCTCCATAGGAAACAAAAAACAAAATAATAATGGTCTGAATGCAGAGCAAAGCATACAATGTTCACTTTTTAAAACCTCATTTTTGTTTCTTTTTTTCTTTCTCATAGTTTTTTTTTCCTTCAGGCTAATTCTTCTTTCCCAAAATGACTAATATGGAAATATGTTAAACATAAATGTAAAGATACAACCTATAACAGATTGCTTCCTGCCATGAAGAGGGAGTGGAACTCAAAAGCTTACAACAGGTTAAATGTTGAAAATTATCTTTGCATGTAGTTGGAAAAAAATAATAATAATAAAAGAAGTGGAAAGACAAAACATTCCAAGCACAAGAGACAGTGTATGAGAAGGAGGAGAGGCAGAATCTTGAGATATTGTGTATGGGAAACTACACATCAGTCAGTTTAGTTAAAAGGTGAGGGTCATCAGAAGCACTAATATGAAAGAAGTAAGGAAAGAAACACAGAAAGCTGATTGTGGAGGATTTATATGCCCAAAATATGTGTTTGTTAACTGTAATGTGGGGGTCACTGAAGCTTTTGAGCAACTAAGTGACCTATGCTTTAGAAATAACAGTTTGGTAGTCATATAATGGATGGATGAGAGAGAAGGAAAGGACTGGACATGAGAGAGAAGGAAAGGACTGGACACCGAGAAGCAAATTGTAATAGTCCAGGAAAGTGGGCCTCTCTATAAGGTAGGATTTATGAATGAAAAGTGATTAAAATGTTATATGTTAGACAAGTAGAATCAACAAGATAAGGCAACTAATTGCATATGAAGAAGTGACAATGAAAACTGGTCAATGAGTAGGCATAGATTGATACCTTTCTATAATTGACTCCCCATTTATGCCTAATGTAGTGATATATTGGATTTCCATCCAACATCTAAAATAGAATACCCCTAATCTCTTCTTCAGGGGACAAGATCTCAAGTCCATTTCCTATAGTCAAAAAAAAATAATAATGGCTCAGCATGAAAATTTGCCATTTCACCTGTTTCCTTACTTCACTCCAAAGTTTACAGTGTCCTTTCTTATAAGAAGGTATTAAATATTTCTTTAACCTATTTTTTGCCTTCTCTGTGAATGTTTGACTTCCTCTGATGGTTCAGTGCTATTTTCTTCCCCAGGTTAAAAGCTAAAAAGAACAAAACTAATTTCTATATATCTATGTAAAAAAAGAAAGCTATTTAAAAATGTATTCAGAAAATTTTGAGATAGCTAGGAAATTAGCAACTATCTCCTTAGACACCTTTAAAAGTGAGATTATTGAGACTCAAAGTAATGACAGTAATGTCAGTGAAGGTTTCAGAATGGGTAATTTAACTCAGATCTTTTAACTCCAAATACATCATTTCTTTCATTCTATCATGCTGTTTGTTTTCCATTGAATAAAAATGGACAGTGGAAACCACACTCACTCCTTTCACCTTCTCCTTTTCTTTGATGATTAATTGGCATTGAAAGTCTTTTCATTTCTGTGAAGAAGACTATCCTATCTTTTTATAATATGATGGAGATAATTAGCTATACCCTCTCATTGTCTAATTAGGACATACCTAAGTGAAGTATGGATGGAGTAGAAAGACAATCTCTACTTCTGGAATAAAGTGCTAAACAGTGACAATATATTTGCTATGTAGCTCAGCAATATTTTGATCATCATAACAGCAGCAGGGATAAGAGATTGGAACAAAGAGAACTGACTCCTGAGTCAGGAAAATTGGTCTCTTTAGTAGCCTTTAAAAGATTGAACCCCTTGCTGTTCTCTTCCCTTATCCTGAAAAGGTGGCAATGATGAAAGTTTTCTCTTATTGTTGAAGAAATTGAGGTTCAATTTTTAAGTAATTGGCCAAGTTGATATGAATCATAGAAAGTGGTGGGGTCTGGACTTAAATACATGACTTATGGCATCTTCAGGGTTCTTGATGTGCCACCGTACAACCATGAATATATAGATAATTATACACAGTTCTCCACTGTCAAATATATACTTTTCAAATAATTAAAGGAAACCAGTGCCATAGACAGCTCAGCATATTAGATAATCTCAAATTAATTTAGAATTGCCTTTGAAATATAATTTTACTTCCATTTTATATGACTTCTTATATCTTGGGAATTCACAATAATCCAAATATTAATGAAAATATATAGGAAATGTCAGATTGCTATTTGTCATCTGATACTCTTATTTAGTTCATTATGTATTTCTAATACCAGACAGAGTTGAGTTTATCATATCAGTATTTCCAAAGGAAATAGGGCTATGGGTTCAAAGGAAACATTAAAATTTAAACTTTGTGGTTTAAGATGGGAAGTTATTTCTGGTTCTGATGAAAAATCCTTTTTTCCCCCTACTACTTATAAGTTATAACAAATAAGAATATTATTAAGTCTCCAAAAGTAAAAACAAAACAGAAAATTTAAAATGAATAGTACACCCAAAAATGAAAGAAAAAGTTTTCACTCGTCTATGTTTAGAGATGTCAACTTCTCTCTTCTCAGATATCCAAACATCAATCAAGCCATGTAAATTATATTTACACAACATATCCTTTTTTTCAACCCTTGTTTCATTCTGAATATGCCCACCTCAATTCATCACCTTGGCTATTGCAATAGCCTTGTAACAGGTTTCCCTTTTCTTTTAGTTTTTCCCTACTCCAATCTTTCCTACACCCAATTAATCTTCCTAAACCACTTCTAATAATGTCATTATTTTGCAGAATAACCTTTAAGGTCTTCTTATTTCCTACTGAAGAAAGTTCAAATTATTTAGCCTTATATTCAAGACATCACAAAATTGCCCAAACCAACCTTTTCACATTTATCTGCTAGCTCTCCTCTACATAAACTCTACAGTCCTGTGAAACTGAAAGATTTGCCATTTTTCAAATAGTCCTGTGCTTTCCCAACACCCCATGTGAATGTTGTTCTCTAACATTTCTAGCAGTTAGAAACATTTATAGTCCAACTTAAATGAGAACTCCTCCAATATACCTTCCCCAATTCTTCAAATAGATCTGATGATTCCCTCTACATATATGGCATTTCTTTATTTTTTACAACACTTATCATATTCTGCCTTGTATTATATGTCCTGGTCATTCTAGTAATAATTAGAATAGCTCACATAAAGTATGATGTCTCCTTATTCTATGTAACATGCAAAGAGTTCCCACTTTGGGTGGTGAGGGTGGTGGTTAGGATATTGGAAATTTGACAATCCTTGGAGTGATCATTAGTTTCCATAAAGATACTGCTTTTGAGCAGAGAATGAAAAGGCAAACAAATCAATGATGATTTTTTTTATCATTTAACTAAGAGAATACTAAAAATGTGAGCACTAAAGTTTAAAATGAAGAGACCAAATCTACTATACCAAAAAGTTTGCTTAAGGTATAAAACATTAAAAGGGAAAGACCTAAAAACCAATAACCATTCTCATTCATGTATCAGGAAAGCTTCGATTTTATCCAGGCAAAAAAAGGGAATTGAGTAAGCATAAAAAGTCTATGTACAAAATATTCAATAGCATAGAATAATAAACAGTAATGGTGATTTTGAAAGACAATGCTATTCAAAGGATCCATTAAAGACTGTAATCTTTAGAGTTTTTAATTGAATATTTATGTGTCTTCCTTATCTTGTATATAAAGATTCAAGTTCCACAGACAAGATCATACCAGAAAATCATTATCTGAAACAGGTATTTAGAATTTCATTTAATTTTAAGTTGAAGTCATATTATCTAAGTAAACAAACCCTCTTCCTGGTTCTACTCCAGCATGAAATATGAACACGAGGCCAGCTTTACTTGCATTAATTTATTTAAATAAGGCTTATAATAGTTATATTGCAATTAAAATGAGATATTTAAATTAATGCAAAGAAATAAAGGTATTCAACTTTTTGAATTCAACACTTCCCAGAACACTTTTAAATTATATTTTATAAAAAGTAAAGCAAAGCAACTTTTCACATGTATAATGGGAAAAAGTAGAATGTAAGTTATTTGAAGGAGAAAGGTTTTTTCCCTTGTGTATCCCCAAAGATACCCCAATGCTTGGCACAGAGCAGGTACATCATATACTGATTATCATAACACTCTAGTGTCCTTAGATAAATGGAAACTTCTTTATAAGAAAGTGTAAATATTCAAAATTATTTTAGCAAAAAAACTTTGATTTGCTTTATATTTTATCTCATTACCTGATTTACCTTCTTGAATTAATGGCAATAATTAGAGAAATAGTAAATAGATTGGGAAGAAGTTGGTAAACAAAGTGTGAAAGTCTAGCCTACAACTCAAAATATCAATGCTTGTATTTGGCAGTGCATAATTTATCTCAACATGTGATGTTATTGAGACAAGAATTCCCTACATATAAGATGGTGCTTCTATCTACTTGTAATTTTAATATGGATATTCCCTTCTTCAAAAGTAGTTGCAAACTTCTCATTTCTCATTAAATGGTTTTCATGAATTCTCTGCCCTCAGTGGTCAGACTGCTGCTGCTGAGTATCTCTGACTTTTGACTGATTGATCCTACAGAGAATAGCCACACCCTAATTTGTAACATGATACTAAAAGTCATTCAAGCATGATAGCAACTGGTAGAAAGGATGATCTCTAGTAATGACTTTGAGAACCTAGGATCCTTACTACTTTATGATGAAGCAATGAAGGTATTAAAAAGAACCTGCTGCTTATAATAGACACATAAAGAATATTTTAAAACTATTCCAGTCTAATAGTCTTATGAGGGATAAATGATTCATTATACTCTTCAAGAAAAGTTTAAATCTAACCTTTGGTAATTAAATGTTGTCCATGCCAAAAATGTCATTTGACCTCGCTAGCTCTCCAGGAGGGTATTTCCCCAGGATCAGGATACAATGAAATAATATTTTTTTAGGTTATCACATACAGGAACTCCTGAGGGATCCATCACAAACTTCTGTTTTGGGTTCCAGATGCTCCAATTTCACTCTACTTTGATTTCAGTTTGCCCACTCAGCAAAAGTTCTTAATTGTAATTATAATACATGAGGTTCTTATATGGAAAAACTTTGTTAGAATTCTATACAGTATATTTCTTCCAGAATTTGGGGAGAGTCACATTTCCTTTCTATCTTTCTTCCCTATATCAAATAATCTAATTAATTTCTTTCTAAAATTAATCTGATTTGGGGGTCTTATCTTGTGAACTGCATCTTTTTTGCCACCAACTAAGTAAAAGTGGGTCATAAAGGTGCTGAGGAAAACAGGTCCACTAACTTCAATCCAGTGTGCTTTCTAACACACCATATCTCCTTTGTATGTACTCAATAGGATGACTTAAGTATCCCAGTCAACTAAGACTTTCACTACTTTTCAAAGGTCTGCATAAACATTCTAATTTGAGTCCACAAGAGATAATATGATTGGGTGTGTAGACAAAGTTATGGTTGCAATTTGTGACCAGTTTTCTTTCTTTCTTTCTTTCCTTCTTCTTTCTTTCTTTCTTTCTTTCTTTCTTTCTTTCTTTCTTTCTTTCCTTCTTTCTTTCTTTCTTTCTTTCTTTCTTTCTTTCTTTCCTTCTTTCCTTCTTTCCTTCTTTCTTTCTTTCTCTCTCTCTCTCTCTTTCTTTTATTTAAAACAATGGGGTTAAGTGACTTGCCCAAGTTCACACAGGCAATTATTAAGTGTCTGAGGTTGGATTTGAACTCAGGTTCAAATGCTCTATTCAGGGCCAGTGCTCTACCCACTGCACCACTTAGCTGCCCCTTGTGGCTAGCTTTCTAATGGTCTATGAAACCATTCCATTTTGAAAACATCTATATTACATTTTTTCAGTTCTTTTTCCAGTTTTAAAACTCTACTAGGGTACTTTTCTCACCACAAATTAAGAATAACAGATAAAGGTTCCTATACTGATGCAATGTCTAGTGCCCATGATGAATTTGTTGGATTAGGAAGCCCATTAAGTTGTGAATATCACACTGAGTAATTGAGTCTCTTTAAATAAAAACACTACAAAGGATGATTTTTATAGTACTAAATAATTATAAGGACTATCAAAATTCAAAGATCATAGTAGCTTTAGGTTGTCTCAAAATATTAGTGTTTTTGAACTATCTATGAATTTTTGGGCAATCTATATTATAGAAAGAATACCAATTGTCTTTGAATTAATGGGAAGTAAGATGATGAGCATATGATATACATTTTATCCAAATCTTTTCTGTATTTTGCTGATTTTTAATATAAGAAAAATATCATAGATGATCCATTTTGATTACTTTTAAATGAATAAAATGGAGTATTCTGAAGAGTATTAAATTGACCTTAAATTTAAAAAACTTAATAAATTCAATGTATACATTATTCTAATTTCTTTTCATATACAAATTTTAGAAGCTGAATCAGTTATGTTGCAACTAAAAGGGAAATCTTACTCTAAATTTTAATACCTATCTCATCTGATTGAATTGTAGTTCATTAAATTAGTATTGATGCTAATAATAGCATTAACTAAATAGTTTGATTAACATTCCATATTAGACTAACAGGATTTAAATCTGGATTATATTTCAAAATTGAGCCATAAAATGAAATACAACAAGAACACTCTATTCATTTATGACGTAAATTATAGGAGAATGCTTTGCTGGGACATTTCCTTAACTCCTAATTTAATTATTGGTAAATCATCAGTTATCAGGAAAGATTGCCAGTTTAGAAGACTAGAAATCCTCACCAAATTTACTTTTAAACCTTTGTTTAAAAGATGTATATTAAATCTGTTCAATACAAATTAGACACTATTTTAAATAGAACTGTCATGGAAACAATTTGCTTTATATATCAGAAGAATTTTTATGAATATTACAATACTTAACTATCTAAATACACTGTTCTCAAAGTATAATTACTCATTGCTATATATATATATATATATATATATATACATATATATATATATGAATGCATTTGATAAACATCTCACCTCATTTTCATTTACATAAATCTATTATTCACGAATAGATAGTCAGAAAAGATCTCTTTATTTAACTCAGCTTGGTCAGCATAATTCAGGAGCAAACTTCTGGATTAAATAAGGAACTCCAACTTCATAGTTCCAGTTTAAAGGTGAGGATATTTGATGTTTTCAAGGATTTTTCCTCTATCACTCTTCTCTCCCTTTTCCTTCTTCTCTTCCTCCTCAGTCTTTCCTCTCTCTCTATCTTTCTGTTTCTGTCTTTTTGAGTCTCTCTGTCTCTTTGTGTGTCTGTGTTTCTCATCTGTCTCTCTGCTTTTTTCTCTCTGTGTCTCAGTTTCTCTCTCTCTCTCTCTCTCTCTCTCTCTCTCTCTCTCTCTCTCACCTTGACTAAGATCAGAATTAAGAAAAATCAAAAGAAACTCCAAGATTATACCTAAAAATATTCCCATCTAAATCCAGTTCCAATTAGTCAAAAATCTTCTACATATTTAAGTGTTATTGTTTCTGCCTATTACTACTAGAACCATCAATAGTGTGATTTGTGTAAATGGAGAATCCTGTTTTTTTTTTAAAAAATGTATCTAATGACAGGGGCAGAGTCAAGATGAAGCATGAAGGCAGGAATTCTTGGAACTCCAAAAGCCTTCAAATTATGACTCTAGCCAACATTTAGAGAGGCAGAGCACACAGAAAGACTGAATGATACAATTTCCCAGTACAAGACACAACTTAGAAGATCCACAGGAATGGTCTGTTTCACCAGGACTGGGGCTTGGGAAAAACTGCAGTCACAGTGTAGTGCAGTCGGGCCAAGTACCTAGACCCCTGGAGGTGCCTGGGTCTGCAGCATAGGAGGCAGTTTCCAGACCTCCTGGCCCAGGGATCACCAGGAATAGTTTGAAGGGGTGGTGAGAATACTCTGCCACATCAGAGTGAGTGTAGAGTGAACCCCAGCCTCAGAGGAGCCCTGCTATGAGAACTTGCAGTGGGAATGAGAAGCCAGTCTGCACCTCCAGAGCACAACCCACAGACAGTCCAGGGACCAGGGGAAACTACAGAGGTTTTTCTGCTCTCTCTGGGGCAGGACTCAGCTATTTGCTCACACTGAGATTCAGGTTGCAGTTTGGGTTTTCATACCACCATAGCTGAGCAGGGACTCTCCTCATGGCTCCAGGGCAGAGGGGAGCACCTGTAGTCATCCACATATCAAAGTACAGGCAAGAAAGCAATCAGGGCCTCTCATAAGACCTTGGAAGAATTGAGGTCCCAGTGAGGTGTTCCAAACCTCCCCCCCACCAAAGCCTTGGAAGTACCATAATTCAGTCATAGGCTGAGAATATAATCAAATAAAAGAAAAAGAAGAATCTGACCATAGAAAATTACTTTGGTCTCATGGAAGATTCAGAAGAAGACATACTTGAAGCTTCTGTATACAAAACGTCTAAGAGAAACAGAAAATGGGCTCAGGCTATGGATGAGCTCAAAAAAAAGGGACTTTGGAAAGCAATTAAGGGAGGATGAGGAAAAATTCGAAGGAAAAATGAAAACAATACAGATAAATCATGAAAACCAAATCAGCAGCCTGTGAAAGAAATACAAAAAATTACTGAAGAAAATATGTTTAAAACCAGTTTAGGCCAATGGAAAAAAGCAACAAAAAAAGGCAAATTAGGAGAAGAATGTCTCAAAAAGGAGAATTTGCCACCTGGGAAAGGAGATTAAACAGCTCTCTGAAGAAACTAAATCCTTCAAATACCAAAATTGAGCAAAAGTAAGCTGATGACTTTGCAGGAAATCAGGAAGAAATAAAATTATTTCAAAAAACCCCCCAAATTAGAAGAAAATTTGAAATATCTCATTGGAAAAATAACTGATCTCGAAAACAGATCTAGAATAGATAATTTAAAAATTATTGGGATATCCTGAAAGTTACATCCAGGAAAAGAACCTAGACTTCATTTTTCAAGAAATAATGCAGCAAAATTGCCCTGAAATCCTAGAAGCAGAGGATGAAATAGAAATTGAGGGAATCCATCAATAACCTCCTGAAAGAGATACCAAAAGAAAAATTTCCAGTAATATTATAGCCAAATTCCAAAACTTCCAAGTCAAAGAGAAAATACTAAAAGCTGCCAGAAACAAACAAATCAATTATCATGACTCTACAGTCAGGATTACACAGGAGCTGGCAGCATGTAGATTAAGGACTCATAGAGTTTGCAATATGATATTCTGGAAGGCAAAAGATCTTGGTTTACAACTGAGAATCAACTACCCAGCAAAACTTAACATCCTCTTTCAGGGAAAAAGATGGACTTTCCATGAAGCAAGGGACTTTCAACCTTTGCTATTGAAACAACCAGAGCCTATCAGAAAGTTTAATCTCCAAGTATAGGACTCAGTTGAACTATAGAGGAGATAAACAAGAAGGAATAACTATGATGAAATTAATGATGTTGAACTGTTTGTATTCATACATGTGAAGAAAATATTGATAACTTATATGAACTTTCTCATTTATAAGAGCTGTTAGAAGGAGCGTCTACAGACTAGGCACAGGAAGGAGCTGAATACAATGGTATAATATAGCAAAAAGATGAAGTCAGTAGGTGATAAAGGAAAGTCCTGGGAGGAAGAGAAAGGAGAGGAAGAAGGGGCTAAGATATTTCATAAAAGAGTCAAGAAAAAGTTTTTTCAATGGAGTGGAACAGGGGAAGGTGAGGGGCAATGAGTGAACCTTCATTCTCATCAGAAATGGCTCAGAGAAAAAATAACATACACACTTAATAGGGGATAGAAATGTATCTTACCCTAGAGAAAAATGAGAAGAAAGCGATGGGATAAGGGGGAATGTGGGGAGGGAAGGAGGGAATAGGTGATAGAAAAGAGGGAAGACTGTGGGAGAGGTTATTCAGATACAACACACTTTTTGAACAGGGGGAGAGTTAAAGGAGAGATAGAATAGAATAAGTAAGTGGGAAGGAATAGAGTGGAGGGAAATACAGCTAGTAATAGCAACTGTGGGAAAAATAATGATGGAACTTCTTTGATGGACTTACGATACACAAAGCAACTCATCCCAGAGACAGAGTTATTTTATATCTGAACACAGACTGAAGTACATTTTCTCTCACTATTCTTGAAGTTTCTCATCGTCTTAGAGGGAAAGGGAGTTTGTTTACTCTCCTAACAAGATTATTGTAATAATATAAAATAAACAAAACAAAAAATGCATCTAAAACAATACAAAGTCTACAGCTATCAAAAAATAGACAAAATTGTATTATATATATTTATCAAAATATAAGCATGACTATTCAGAACTAAATTTCATTGATATCTTTTGGAAGGGGCTGCAGGAAAACAGAAAGTAATTCTATTTCTTCCAAAAAGAATAAATTGTATAATGATGCAGGTATTTAGTCTGCTGGCTATAATATAAATGTAAACCTTATCAAGACTATAAGAATATTCTAGAAGGTAATCATTTATGCTCTGGTCTTGAATATTATACCAGTATAGTAACTCATCTAAGATTTTATTACCTTCTACTCTTCATTCCAAGGATAGATGACTGCTCAACACACTTCTCATCCCTTTTGTCCTTTCTTTAAGTTATATATATATAGTGAGAATTATCCTGTATTTTAGTTCTCTGCTAATATAATAAGCATAATGTTGCCTTCTCTTAATACATCATTCCAAACTCATGGGTGATTGTGTACAGTAGAGTATATGGTTTGCTGTGCTACGAAAATGAACAGCTTGCTACAAATTTTTTAAAAAGATCTTTGAATTACATAAAAATTACAATATTTTTCAATAAAAAGAGCAAATTAATACAACTTCATTAATTAAACTACTTTAAATAATGACCTAGCTGAATTGGTAAATACTTTGAATTATTGGATTAGCAGGTTTAGGTAGTTAAAATAATTTCAAATATTCAATAGGATCTCTGATTTCAATGATTAGGAATTCCCTCCCAAAGGTAAATATTGCAATTCATTTATCCTATGTTAGGCTTGTCCTATGTTCTTGTCCATGTATTCTCACAAATTCAACACAAGGAGTCTACCCACATTTCGCCTGATATCACAAACATATCAGTAACATACAGGCTGTTCACTGTTTATTGTTTACTTGCAACACATGATTGACCTATTTTCATTTTTGATCATGCATTTTAAATGACAGCTTTTTTGATAGCTCCTTATTTTTATGTGTTTCATCCACCTTACAACTACCATATCCCTCTCCATTGCTCTCTGAATGAAACTCATTTTTAATTTCTCAAAAATTACTGTGTTCTATCCCTCATATATAGCAACACCATCAGAATAAAAATACAGGTGATTGCTTTTGGAAGAAATATAAGGTCATTAAAAGAATTTGCAAATGCAAGTGCATTGGACAACATTGTGAATTAAGAGGAAATTAATTGAGGAAAATAGTTCAACTATTGTATTTTTAATGAATAAATAAGAATGAATTATTATCAGCAACTAGGTGCCTTAGTATATAGAGCATTGGCCCTAGAGTCAGGATGACTTGAGATCAAATCCAGTCTCAGACACTAATATTTACCTAGATGTATGTGACCTTGAGCAAGTCACCTAACCCCATTGACTTGTTAAAAAAAACATGAATTATTTTTAATATATTGAATCAAAATTTATAAAATATCCTGCTGTCTAATTAATATAGTAAATATTTTTCTTTAATCATATGCTATTAATTTGCTTAAAAAACCCTATTTTCATGCATAGAAGGCAAATTTTAGTGTAAATGATATGTAAAATATTTTTTAACTTCAATATGATTGATTTTGCATATTTCATAGGAAAAAAAACTATTCTTCTTGACCTTAGATCAATGTCACTTTTAAAATCTATTTTATATTCAACCTCTCTAACTATAGAGTTCAGCTTCTTTCTTCCAGTAATAGTAGCTGTAAGTTTATTTCCTTCCAATCTATTCCCAAGATTTTCTTCATTTATGTTGCTTAGCATTCTTCCCTTTACTAAGCCTATTCTGTCTAATCTATACTAATAGGAATGATATAATCTCAAAATTATGTGTCCTCTGAAGTAGTCTACTTAAGCTTTGCCTGGGGTGGATTCTTCTCTGTAGATTCCCTGAGAAGTGGTGATCTACTAGTAAAAATTCCTTGAAATCTGGCAGTTTTATACCAAGCAAAGGTTGAGGAAAGAATGGGAGAAAAATATAGTCAGATACTCTTATTGAGGTAAGGTAGGCTTGGATGATGAACTGGCTGATGATATGCAATCTGGTTGGTGATATGCAATCTTTTAACAATCTAAGAATTTATAGGGACACAGAAAGGTAGAATAAAAGGGGATTTAGTTATGATATATTTAATATTCTTCTACTTCTAAAATTCTCATCCCAAATTTCATTAGAAACTCACTATTTCTTAGATAGGTCTTAGGCACATGTAAAAAGGAATATTTTCAATTTAATACAAGCACCTATTAAGCCCTCATTGTGCTATACTGTGGATATAAAAATGAAAATGAAACAATCACAAAGGGTTTATATTCAGCTGGTAGTGGTGAGGCTATGTGTCTCATACAAAAATAAATAAATAGAAAGGCAGTAGAGCAAATTCATGGAAGTAGAAGATGTAATAAGTCAAGGAACAAACAGAAGCCCAATTTGGTTGACATATAGAGTAGGTGGAGGGTACTAATTTATATTAAAGCATAAAAGGTAGGTTGAAATCAGATTATAAAAAACCTTTAATGCCAGACTGAGGCAATTTATATTTTAATATAAAGATATGGAGTTCTTAAGCAGAAGGGAAGGGGGGGAGAGAGAGAGAGAGAGACAGAGAGAGACAGAGAGAGACAGAGAGAGACAGAGAGAGAGACAGAGAGAAATAGAGACACTGACTGGGGTGGTGGGTCTTTGACATTTTCCAAACTATAGCTTAGGAAGATTATTTTGACAGCTGTATGGAGAATGAATGGGAGATGGGAAGGAATTAAATCAAGGAAACTATTACAGTAGGACAAGCGAGAAGCAATTTAAATTCAATGGAAAAAAATTTCTAAAAAATTATTGCCAAAGCAAATTAGAAATGCATACTTTAGGATATTGTTCTTCCTCACTGGAAGTCTTCAACTGGATTACCACTTTAGGAACATAGATTTCTTTTCAAGTACAAGTCATACTGGGAAAATTCTAAGGTCCCTTATACTTATGATATTTGTTATTTTTATCACTACTTTTTTGAAGGGGAAGGAGGAGCCTTTCAAACATAATCTGATATAAGAATCTCATGGTGAAGAAGCTACATCTAACAATGCAGATAAGGAATTGTTCTCCAATTAATGAAATGCCTGGGTACTCAGAAATTCAGTAAATTATCTATTGTGTCACTAAGTCGGTATGTGATAGAGCAAGCTCTTCCTGCTTCTCAGGCAAGTTCTCTATCATTCTACCATTATGATGCTTATAATGACCACATTGAAACCTATTTAATATCCTTGATTTTCTATTAATACTGAATAACTCCACTTTTACATTTACATTTTCAAGTCAAGGGGACAGTTTTGCAAACAGTAAAAAAAAAACAATTCAAATACCATGGAGCTATATGAATAACACAAGATTTAACAGCTTTTATATAAGGGAATCATAGGATTTGTAATATAATATTGCATAAAGAAAAAGAGCTTACCAAGAATCAAACCTGACCCTACTTTTTCAAGGTAAAAGTTGGACATTCAATGAAACAGGAAACTTTGAAACTCTCCTGATGAAACAGCTTGAGCTGAAGAGAAAATTTCATCTTCAAATACTAGACTGGAGTGAAGCATAAAGAGGCAAACAGCAAAAACAAATCCTAATGGACTTAATGATGTTGAACTGTTTATATTCTTTTAAGGATAATTCATATGAACTTTTTTATTTATTAGGACACTTAGAAGGAGCATATATATAGACAAGGCATATGTGGGAGTTGAATTTGAAGGGATAATGTATTAAAAAGAAGGAGTAAAGAATGGGGTAAGTTATTTCTTATGAAAGAGGCAAGAAAAAACTTTTTCAGTAGAATAGAATAGGAGGAAGGAATGGGGAGACCTTATTGTCATTGTAATTCATTCAGAGAGGGAATAACATACATATTCAACTGGGTAAATAAATCTCTCTTACCCTAGAGGAAAATAGGAGAAGTTAAGGATGGGAGAAGGGGAAATGAGGGCAGGTGGGGGAGGTAGAAGGAGTAGGTGATAGAAGGGAGGGATCATGGGAAGGGGTTGCCAGAGGCAATATGCTTTTGAGGAGGGACAGGGTAAAAGGAGAGAGAATAGATTGAATGGGTTGGAGGAATAGAATGGAGGGAAATACAGCTAGCAATAGCAAATGTGGGGAAAATATTGAAACAAGTTTCTCTGATAATGCTTTCATTTCTCAAACTTGGAGAATTAAGTCAAATTTATAGAAAATGGGAGACATTCCCCAGGTGATAAATGATCTAGAGATGTGAACAGTTTTCAGATGAGGTTATCAATGCATTCTATTTAAATAATTTTTTCAATTGATATTTTATTTTATTTTTCCAACTACATGTTATGAAAGTTTTCCAACATTCTTCCATATATATATATGTGTGTGTGTGTGTGTGTGTGTGTGTATGTGTGTGTGTACATATATATATATTTATTTATTTTAAGTTACGTAATTTCCTTCTTCCTTTCCTTCCTACCTCACTCCCCTCAATAGTGAACAATGATGTGAATATTGTACATAAATCCGTGTTTAACGTGATTGCTGGTCATTTTCTGTATGAGGAATTAGTACTAAAGGAAAAGAAAGAAAACTATGAGATATAAAAGTAATACATAAGAAATTTTTAGAAAGTGAATGTAGTAACTAGGAAAACAGTGTTAGACCAGCTATGGACAATGTTATCCCTATCCAGAGGAAGAAAAACAAAACAAAATAAACACACAAAAATACCAACCCTTCAGAATGTGATGAACACTTCATAAGAATTAATCTCTTTTAGGGGCAGCTAGGTGGCACAGTGAATAGAGCACGGGCCTTGGAGTCTGGAGTACCTGGGTTCAAATCCGACCTCAGACACTTAATAATTACCTAGCTATGGGGCCTTGGGCAAGCCGCTTAACCCCATTGCCTTGAAAAATCTAAAAAAAAAAAAAAATAGAATTATCTCTTTCCCTTAATCCTAATTCCTCATACTGAAAATAACAAATCTGAAAGCATGCTTATCAAAAATATGTATGTACAATGCTAACCTGACTGTTGGCCACTGACACAGGGAAGGTGAAAGGAAATTTTGTAACTTAAAAATAAACATGTTCATATGGATGAAAATAAATAAATAATCCTCTCCTTTACCAAAATATGCTGTCATTAATTTATTTTTAAAAGAAACATCTACTTTGCCTTGTTATAGGAGCCATATTTGAAACTAGATACTTGCCAATACATTATTTGTATATAGAATTAAACATTGATGATGATATTTTTAATTTAACATAACCCTCCTGCAGTAAACTGGAGAGGGAGGGATTTATTGCATCAAGTTCAGTGATAGGATGGGAAGCAAGAGATGAAACATTATGTAAAAAGGATTGGTAACCATTCAATTAATGATCACAAAGTGTATAATTTTTTTCATGTAAAAAATTAGATTTTGAAAATGGTTTCCATTATTTATGGCAAAACTAATGTTTTCAATACTGCTACTTTTAACTGTGACTAAAGACATTCCAGTAAACCTAAATAAATAAATGAATGAATGAATTTTTTAAAAAAGTGAATGTGGTGCTCATTCAGATTCTGAAGAATTTGATTTTTTTGTTTGTTTATTTTGCTTTGCTTTATTTCCTCTGGATGGGGATAGCATTATCCAAAGTCAGTTTCCTATGGTCGTTCTAGCTTTCTGAATTGCTGAGAGGAGCTACATCCATCAAGGCTGATCAGCTCAGCAATGTTGCTGTAAATGTGCACAATGCTCTTTGTTCTGCTCCCTGTGCTCAGCTCCCTTCATTCAGTTACTGTAACTCATTCCTTGCTTCTCTAGAGCCTGACCATTATGATTTCTTATAGAACAATAGTACTCCATAATATTCATATAGCATAACTTGTTCAGTCATTCCCTAACCAATGGGCAGCCCCTCAATTTCTAATTCTTTGCCACTGTAAAAAAGAGCTGCTATACATATTTTGGAATATGTGGGACTTTTCCCATTCCTACAACCTCTCCAACATGGATCATTTTCCCTTTTTCTCACCTTAGCAATCTGATAGGTATAAGGTTATACCTCAGATTTGTTTTAATTTGCATTTCTCTAATCAATAATGATTTGTAGCATAATCAGTAATGATTTGGAACATTTTTCATATGATTATATATAGCTTTAATTTCTTCATTTGAATTACTTTTTTTTTCAAAAACTGTCCTACCTCAATATTGATAGAAGAAATGTAAGTTGGAACAAAACTAAGGTACTAGCTTATAACTGTTGTATTGGTTAATAGGACAGAAGGATAAAATGATAAATATTGAAAGGGATGTAGGGAAATTGAGACATTGATGCACTGTTGGAGAAATTGTGAAATGATTCAATAATTCTGTAGAGCAATTTGGAACAATGCCCAAAAGTATATAAAAACCATATCTATTCTTTGGTCTAGCAATGTCACTGCTAGATCTATATTCCAGAAGAGATGAAATATGGGAAGAAAATAATCTATATGTATAGGAATATTTATAGCAGCTCTTTTGTGGTGGTGAGGAGCTGGAGATTGAGGGGATGCCCAGCGGTTGGGGGAATGACTGAACAAATTGTGGTATGTGATTGAAATGAAATGTTGTTCTATTATGGAAAATGATGAACAGGATGCACTAAGATAAAACTTACATGAGCAGATGCAATGGTAAATGTACTTCATACAAAGTAACAGAAATACTGCAGGACGATCAACTGTGAATGACTTACCTTTTCTCAGAAATGCTGTGACAAGAAAGCTCTGAAGAGCTTATGATAAAGAATGCTATCCATCCCAAAGACAGAACTGATGGTTTCTGAATATAGACTGAAACTTTTTCTTTTTGTTTGTTTTTTTTTTTCACTTTATTTTTCTTGAGGCTTCTTTTTTTGTGGGTAGGGGTATGTTTACTTTTGCAATATGATTGTTGAAGTCATGTTTTTTTGTGATTAAAAGTTTTTAGCCTACACCAAGTAACTTGGTTTCTCAATGAGGGAAGTGGGGTAGGGGGAAGGGAGAAAATTTGGGACTAAAGGATTTGGAAATAAATGCTGAAAATTGTTTTTGCATGTAACTTGGGGAAAATTTTTAAAATTAGAAAATTATTTTAAAATAAAATAAAATAAACTGAGACCTTCACTAAAGGCATGTTAAATTGTTAAGTTTGATACCAATTTTACCTCTGATAATTAAAAATGATAATGTCTAAAATTTTGAAATCAGGGCATTTGATCATCATCCTGATTTTTTAAATCAAGGTCTCAATTAATTCCCATTTTACAATCAATTCAATTCAACAAATATTTCTTATTTGTCTCCTATGTACAGAACATTGTCTTGGAATGGTGGAAAAGATATAAAATATAGATAAGGTCCAATGCCCTCATGGAGTTTCTAGTCTGAGAGTGATAAGATAGTTCCTCACATATCCTTGCTATATATCCCAGCAGCTTTGAAGAGAAGTAGAGAGCAATATGTTTGACAAACAAAATTATTTGTATTTTCTTTCTTCATACTTTTCTAATTATTAAACTGAAAGCAATCTCAAAAAACCCAATTAAAATGGCTCACAACTCTGAATATTCTTCAGCAGAGCAGACTTGATGCTTATAGCAGGAACTTAAAATGTGAGAAGAAAGTACCTGATAAAGTTTCAGGTTAGTGAAGTGCAAATTACTTACTCTCACAATGCATGACACAACAACTCAAAAACATGTCTGGTTTTCATTTATTACTGGAATTGAATTCTTTGAGAATCAAATAGCTAAGAAAATGTTTATGCAAAATAATCATTTCTAGCAACAAAATTATATTCTTTCATCTAGGAAAAGTTTTTCATGTTGATAGACATTTGTTTATCTCGTTTAACACCAGGAATGTTTACATAAGAAAATAAATGTCTCACTTATATACAAGATAGAAAATATAATACTGTTAGCTAGATATAGATATAAATAATTAATTCCAATAATAGATATAGATATAAATAATTAATAATTAGTTAGCTATATACATATCTTTATAAAGACACATAAATAGATGTATTCATATATATGTCTATACATGTATACATCTATATACAAATACACATATCTATTTAAATATAGATGTGTGTATATATGTCAATACATGTATAAATACCTATATTATACACAGATATATATGTATATATGTATATATATATATATATATACACACACACACACATATATTTACAAAAATCCTTACAAAGATATATACATGGGACATCCGGTCAAGATGGCAAAGAGAATACAGGCACTGTGCTAAGGTCTCCTGGTTTCCCCTCAGAAATAACATGAAAGAAACTTCTTAACAGAAATTTGATTGATAAAACCTAGAAAGAGAAGCTAGAAGAACATCTACCAATAGGGTCTGTTTCAGGAGACTTGGGGGAACTGGTAACAGAGAGTAGAGAGCCATCCCAGGGGTGCAGTGAAGCCAGAAGTACAGCCTTAGCTATGAAAGAGGCAGGTCAAATAACCAGAAGCAGGGATCTGGGCAACCCTAGCAGGGCTAGAGGGTAAGTTGCAGAGAGTTCCAGTTTGGCTGGACATCAACCTGATTAGCTCAAGACATGAGCTCCATACTTTCAGCAGAGCCCTCTTCCCAGAACAAACATAGTAGTAGCCTCCCCACCCCCAACCCTCAGGCTCAGGGGTGGGTAACAGAGCTCTCTCAGCTGATTAGGGAGAGTAATTACATTGCCCCGGGGCCCAGGCCAGATTTGCTCAAGGAAAGTAATATCCAGCTATACCACCCTACCCCCTCTAGGCCTAAGGAGTGAGCCTCAAATCAAGGATGCAGACACTCCAGAAAAGCCAAACAGCACCCTCTACAGGCTGCCGTACTTGGAGTTACTAAACTCAGTGAGCAAAGCCTCTAGAACATTCAACACCAAAGGTCTGTGAGCCAGCCCTTCTCCCAACACAAGATACTAGGAAAATGAAGAAAGGCCAATAAAAAGAAAACTACTTGGAAGTCACAGATCCTAACTCAGAGATATCTAGAACTTCTGAGGAGAATATGAATTGGTCTCCAGTCCAATAAGACTTCCTAGAAGAAATCAGGAAGTAGTTTAAAAATTAGTTGGAAAAATTGGGGAAAGAAACTCAAGAGAAAATTAACATCTCATAATAACAAAATAAATCCTTGGAAAATATAATTGAACAAATACAAAAAGAAAATAATTTTCTCAAAACTACAATTGGGCAAATGGAAAACTCCTTCAAAAATAGAATAGACCAACTGGAAAAGGAGTTGTAAAAGGTAAATGAAGAAAATTCTTCTTTAAATAAAAAGAATGGAATCTGTGGAAACTAATGACTTTATGAGATAACAAGAATATGTTAAACAAAACCAAAAAAAATGAAAACATAGGAAAAAATGTAAAATACATAATCAGCAAAACCACTGACCTTGAGAATAGAATGAGGGGAGACAACCCAAGAATTATTGGGCTTTCTGAAAACATTGAAGAGGAAAAAAAGTCTGGACTTCATATTATAGGATTTAATGATGGAAAATTGCCCTGATATGATGGAACCAGAGGGTCAAATAGTTCTTGAAAGAACACATTGATCCCCTCCAGAAAGGGATCCCAAAATGAAAACATCAAGGAATATTGTGTCGAAATTCCAGAACTATCAGATTAAAGAGAAAATTCTGCAAGCAACAAAAATAAACAATTTAGATAACAAGGAGCCACAGTAAGGATTACACAGCACCTGGCTGCATCAACATTAAGGGATTGAAGGATCTGGAAAGAGACATTCATTCAGAAGAGTAAGGGAGCTTGCAATACAGTCAAGAATCCACTATCTGGCAAAACTGAGCCTTCTCTTCCAGGGGAAAAGATGGACATTTAATAAAATAGGAGACTTCCAACTTTTCTTGATGAAAAGACCTGAGCTAAATAGAAAATTTAGACATCAAACAAGTGACTCAAAAGACTCGTGAAAAGGTTTACAAAAAGGGTAAATAAAAAAGAACTGCTGTCCAATAAAATGAAACTGGCTATATCTGCACCTGGGAGAAAGATTCTCATAACTCTAGAGAATTATAACTCTATTATAGAGAATATACTTAGCCAGAAGTGATAGACACTCATGACTTATCTGTGATTCTGATAGAATGATTTAAAAATAATATCTCTTTAAAAAGTGGGGACAATAAAGAGACAGGAGGATGGAGGAAAATAAATGGGAAGAATCACATTACATAAAGTGGTACATGGACCTATTGCAATAGGGGGAAGAAAGGAGGAAGTGAGGACTATCTGAATCTTACTTTCATCAGATTAGGCCTAGAGTTTAAATATACATATACTTAGTTAAGTTGTGAAACTTAAATTAGCTTTGAATTATTAAAAGGGGGAGCAGGGAGGAAAAGTGGAACTAACAGAAGGAAAAAGGCGCAAAGAGAAAGGGAAAAGAAAGGGGAGGGGAATTGGATACATGGGGCAAACACCTGGAAGGTAGTGATATTCCAAAACAAAATACTGGGGAATATGGATAAAGTTAAAAAGGGGGGAAATATAAAAAGAGGCAAGATAGAATGGAGGGCAATCAAAAAGTAATTATAACTTTCAATGTGAATGAGATAAACTCTCCCATAAATCATAAGCAAATGCCAGATTGGATTAAAGACCAGAATCCTACAATATGCTGCTTGCAAGAAACTCATTTGAAGCAGAGATACATACAGAGTAAATGTAAAAGTTTGGAGCAAAATATATTTTGCTTCAGCTGAAGTGAAAAAAAGCTAGGGGTAGCAATCCTTATCTCAGACAAAGCAGTTGCAAAATAGATCTCATTAAAAGAGATAATGAAAGAATCTATATCCTCTTAACAGCTACCATAGACAATGAAACAATTTCAATACTAAATAGGTGTTCACCACGTGAACAAGCATCTAATTTTCTAGAGGAGAAGTTGAATGAGTTTCAGGAAGACATAGACAGCAAAACTCTACTGGTAGGAGACCTCAATCTCCCACTCTCAGATTTAGATAAATTTAACCATAAAATAAGTTAATTGAATGTTAGAAAATCTAGACATGATAAACTTTTGGAGAAAGTTGAATGGAGATAGAAAGGAATATACTTTTTTTTCCCTTCAGTACATGGCACTTATGCAAAAATTGACCATATATATACTAGGGCATAAAAACCTAATAATCTAATGCAGAAAGGCAGATATAGTGAATATATCCTTCTCAGATAATAATGCAATAAAAATCCCATGCAATAATGGGCCAGGGAGAGATAGACCTAAAACTAATTGGAAATTAAATAACCTCATTTTAAAGAATGAGTGGATCAAACAACAAATTATGAAAAAAAATCAATGATTTCATCCTAGATAATGACAATAACAAGACACTAGCAAAACTCATGGGATGCAGCCAAGGCAGTTGTCAGGGGATATATTATCTTAAATGCTTACATCAATAAATTGGAGAAAGAAGAATTCAAAGAACTTAACATGCAACTAAAAAAGTTAGAAAAAGAACAAATTAAAACCCCCCAATTAAATATCAAATTAGAAATTCTAAAAATTAAAAGAGAAATTAATAAAATCAAAAGCAAGAAAACTATTGAATTAATAAATAAAACCAAGAGTTTGCTTTATGAAAATAAAACAATAAAATTGATAAACCTCTGGTTAATTTGATTTTAAAAAAAGTAGAAAACCAAATTACCAGTATCATAAATGAAAAAAGGTGAACTCACCACCAATGAGGAAGAAATTAAGTATGCTAATAAATTTGATAATCTAAGTGAAATGTATGAATATTTATAAAAATATAAGTTGCTCAGGTTAAAAGAAAAGGAAATTAAATACTTAAATAACCTTATCTCAGAAAAAGAAATTCAACAAGCCATTATTGAAAAATGTCCAGCGCCAGATGGATTCACAAGCGAATTCTATCAAACATTTAAGGAACAATTGGTTCCAAATCTGCATAAACTATTTGGAAAAATAGGTGCAGATGAATTCTGCCTCTTTCTATGACACAAATATAGCGCTAATATCTAAACCAGAAAGAGTCAAAATATAGAAAGAAAATTATAGATATATCTTCCTAATGAATATAGATGCAAAAATCTAAAATAAAATCTTAGCAAGTTATTGCTAAGATAATATACTATAAACAAGTAGCATTTATTCCAGGAATGCAGGGTTGGTTCAATATTAGAAAAACTGTTAGTTTAATGAACTATATCAATAACAAACCTATCAGAAATCATATGATTATATCAATAGATGCAGAAAAGGGCTTTGACATAATATAGCACACATTCCTACTAAAAGCACTAGAGAGAATAGGAATAAATGGATTGTTCCTTAGAATGATAAGCAGTATCTATCTGAAACCATTAATAAGCATTATAAAGCAATGGGGATAATCTAGAGGCATTCCCAATGAGATAAGGGGTGAAACGAGGATGCCTGTTATCCCCACTACTATTCAATATTATGTTAGAAATGTTAGCTTCAGCAATAAAAGGAAAAAAAAAAGATAATGAAGGAATTAGAATTGGGAAGGAAGAAACAAAACTCTCACTCTTTGAAGATGACATGATGGTATACCAAGAGAATCCTAAAGAGTCATCTAAAAACTACTAGAAACAATTAGCAACTTTAGCAAAGTTACAGGATATAAAACAAACCCTTATAAATTCCCAGCATTTCTATATATTACTAGAAAGATACAGCAGCAAGAGCTAGAAAGAGAAATCCCATTCAAAATAACTTCAGACAGTAAAAAAATGTGTCGGAGTCTACCTGCTGAGGCAGACTCAGAAACCCTATGAAAACAACTACAAAACATTTCTCTCACAAATAAAATCAGACTTAAAAAAACTGGGCAAATATCAACTGCTCAAAGATAGGCTGAACTAATGTAATAAAAATGATAATTCTACCTAAATTAAACTACTTATTTAGTGCCCTACCAATCAAAATTCCAAAAACTTACTTTAATGTGTTAGAAAAAATTATAAGTAAATTCATATGGCAAAATTAAAAAGTCAAGAATTTCCAGGGATTTAATGACAAAAAGTGCAAAGTAAAGTGGCTTAGCCCTACCAGTTCTAAAATTATATTATAAAGCATCAATCATCAAAACTGTCTCATATTGGCTAAGAAATAGAATGGTGGATCATTAGAATAGATTAGGTGCAAAAGAGATAGCAGGACATGATTAAAGTAATCTGTTGTGTGATAAACCCAAAGAGTCCAGTTTCTGGGATAAAAACTCTCTTCAATAAAAACTGTTGGGAAAATTGGAAGTTATAATGGCAGAAACTTGGATTGGACCAACATCTTAACACTATACCAAGAAAAGATTAAAATAGGTACAGGATTTAGACAATATTATTATATTAAATATTAAAAGACAATATTATAAGCCAACTAGGAGATCAAGGATTAGTTTACCTGTCAAATCTATGGAAAGGGAAGCGGGTTATGACCAAGAAAGAGATGGAGAACATCATTAAAAACAAACTACATAATTGTTATTACATTAAATTAAAAAGTTTCTTCATAGATAAAACCACTGTAGCCAAGATCAAAAGAAATGTAGTAAATTGAGAAACAATTTTTTACAAGTGGTATTTCTGACAAAGGACTCATTTCTAAAATATATAGAGAACTGAGTCAAATTTATATAAATAAAACAAGCCCTTCCCCAACTGACAAATGGTCAAAGACATGCAGAGATAATTTACAGATGAGAAAATCAAAGTGATCCATAGTCATGAAAAATTGCTCTAAATCATTACTGATTTGAGAAATACAAATTAAAGCATCTCTGAGGTATCACCTCATACCTCTCAGACTTGCCAATATGATTAGAAAGGACAATGATCAATGTTGGAAGGGAATGGGAAATCTGGGACACTAATACATTGTTGGTGGAGCTGTGAACTCATCCAGCTTTTCTGGAGAGCCATTTGGAATTATGCCCAAAAGGCAATAAAAATTTGCATATCCTTTGATCTGAAGAGATCATGAAAAAGGGTAAAAACATCACTTGTACAAAAGTATTCATAGCAACACTGTTTGTGGTGGCAAATAATGAATATCCATCAATTGCAGAATAGCTGAACAAACTGTGGCATTTGTATGTTATGGAACACTATTGTTTCATTAGAAACCAGGAGGGAAGGGAATTCAGGGAAGCCTGGAGGGATTTGCATGAAATGATGCTGAGCAAGATGAACAGAAGCAGAAGAACACTATACACTCTAATAGCCATTGGGGGTGATGATCAACCTTAAAAGACTTGCTCATTTAATTAGTGCAACTATCAGGGACAATTTTAGGGTATCTACAATGCAGAATACCATCTATATCCAAAGAAAGAACTGTGGAGTTTAAACAAAGACCAAAGACTATTACCTTAATTTAAATTTTTAAAAAGGGTATCTTATTATGTGATTTTGCCATACCTTACATATTTTTTTCTTTAAGGATATGATTTCTCTCTCAACACATTCAATTTTGATTAATGTATAGCATGGAAACAATGTAAAGACTATCAGATTGTCTTCTGGGGTGGGGGAGGGAAGCAAGATTGGAGAAAAATTATAATATTCAAAAAACAACAAAAAATAAAAAACAAAGATATATACACTGATATATACATCAATATATATTTATCAATATTGATTAATCCATATCTATACAAAAATATACAAACATCTATATTAAAATATCTATATGTATTCATTGATATATATAGATAGGTACATATATTCAAATATATACATAAATATTATAGGATAATTCAGGATCTCAAAAAAATTCAGTCATGAGAAAGATGTTTAAAACAAAATTTATAAAATAAGACATCAGTTTGGTTTGGGGCTTATAAAAATTTAATTTCTTAAATTAGTTTTAATAGCTACTTGTATCCAGATTACCATTTTTTATTATTTTCTCTAAAAGAGCAGGTTCTCTTTTGCCTGATTTTTATTCAATGTGACTTAGCTCTCATCAAGAGAGACAGAACTTGTGCTGTTTGATCATACTAAACTGGCAGGTTGAAACAGAGAAAGGATTTCAGAGCATGCAAGTTTCCCTTAAACTGAGAAGTCCTTAAGCTTTGTGGATCACATTGTCCTCATGGGCCAAGTAGGAACAGAAAAATCCTAGAATTTAGAGCTGGGAATTTTAAAGTTTTGTCTCATTGATTCCCATATTTTCACAGATGAAATAACTGAGGTTCAGAGACTCAGTAGAATAAGTTGCTTCCAAGTTAGCACAAAGAGTAGGAAACAGTCAGGTTCCAAGGCTCCTTTCATTTTAATTGTGCATATTGCCCTTATAAGGTAGACTCTACCTATGGTTCTTTATAGCAATGAAATTTTAATATTATATGCTATTCAGTCTAATATGACACCATTCAGTACAAATATAGGAATTCCCCAAAGTAATGTTAAGATAATCTCTGTGTTTGTGGGAGGAATATTTGTTTATGGGTAGAGAAAGTCTCAGTGGAAGTAATAAGTTTTGACTGAGGAAAAAGAAAAAAAATATCTATCTAGAAAAAGTGTTTCTATTTTTTTTCTTTCTCAACTATGCTTACTCATCCATCCTTGGCTGGGCATTTCTATACACTTATTTCATTTATCCATTTGGCTTTCTTTCTCTTAATCATTTAACCAACATTTTCTCTCTCTGTCTCTCTCTTTTTTAAAATCTTTTGGTCTATTTGCCTTTCTGCATGATTTTCATTTCTCATTACTAATTTTCTTGCTAATTGTCCCCTTTTCTCAAACTCCATAGGCAAGTGGGTGGTTAAGTGTCTAGAGTGTTGATCCTGGAGTCAAGAGTCACATCTAATCTGATACACTTACTAGCTGTGTAACCCTGGGAAAGTCACTTCACTCTGTTTATAGCTGTAAAATAAGGCAGAAAAAGAAATATCAAACTACTTTTGTATCTTTGTCAAGAAAATTACAAATTGAATCACAGAAGAATGAGACAGAAATAAAAAGAAAGTAACTCAAAAACAACAGCAAAAGCCCCTAATGTTAACCCCCAAAATTCATAAAAGAAAATACTATGTTATACTATTAGTAAATGAAAAATATTTTTACATTTTAAATAACATTCCATTTCGACAAACTAAAACAAATTTACACAAATTAATAAAACAACTAAAAATGAAAAAACTAATTGATTTTATTAATCTTGCAAATACTCCCTCAATAATGATGGCACTAACTGATTTGTAAATATACAAACTTCAAATAGTTGTGAATTTTTTTTTTATATTTCCTCGATTTCTTACTATTGCCTATAGCTATTTGTTGTAATTAGAGTAGAATCATTTTTTAAATACATAATACATGCATCTACATAAAATTAAGTCCTTGATATAATACAGTTAGTATATGAGGTGAGAGATAATCTTATCACCAGAAATGCAAGGGGAATTACAATGACTATTATGTTGAGTTAAGTTTAAAACCATGATCCTTGTAGTTAGGAAAAAAAAAAAACAAGGTGCAAGTTCTGACTCTGATACTTAATGTAAGTGAATGCAATAACTTTCTAAATGTTCAAAAGCCAAAGGTCAGCCTAACGATATCATCTAAAGTCTCTAATTCAGCTATAATTATTATATCACAGAAATACTAAAGAAAAATATTATTGCTCTTTAAAGTTTAAAAGTGATTGCCCAAAATAAGAGGTATGTAATCCAATCCACAGTACAAAGATGGAAAGTTTCATATCCAAATGAGGTTACAAGTTTCATTTTGTTAGGTCACCAAAACTTAACTCTTTTCTTTTTTTCAGTTTTTTTTTTTTTTGCAAGTCAAATGGGGTTAAGTGGTTTGCCCAAGGCCACACAGCTAGGTAATTACTAAGTGTCTGAGACCAGATTTGAACCCAGGCACTCCTGACTCCAGGGCCGGTGCTTTATCCACTACGCCACCTAGCTGCCCCCAATTTAACTCTTTTCTATAGATATACTCATAAAATCTAAAGAGAAACATGGAATATCAGAGCTGGAAATGACCTTAGAGAGATTATTTGGTCCAACTTCTGCATTTCTTCTTGATATCATGTTCCTACCAAGTGACAGAGCTCAGGTATGAATTTAGGGCTTCTGACTGATCTATTCAGTTCATTATGAAGGCTAACTCCCATGAAGTTACAAATAACAAAAATTCAAATTCAAATGCATTTTCCTCTATATAGAAGTTTATGTGAACTTAATTTGTTATGTGAATAACAATTTTCATATTCATGACATGTATCAACAAGAAAATTCTATTAGAATTTTTCACTTTTGGGGAAACCTTCAGGGCAAAGATAGAACAAAGACAGGTAAAGTCTATAAAGCACATATTTATCAATAAACACCTACTGGCATAAACATCATGTGCCAAATAGAAACAATATGCATATTGAATACTATGCAAATAATTTATAGGAAATGTGATAAAATGTATAATAATATTGTAAATATCAAAAGATTTTCAATTTTATCATTCTAAAGATGCAAGTAATATTTTCTGGTTTCTCAATTATAATGATCTAGAAGCATGTGAACTTACAAGACCAAAGAACATCAGAAGAAAAAAAATTCCAAGAGTCATTCCTTAATAACTCCTATAAAGCTATTTAAAATGGTGAAAAATGAAGATATATTAAATTTTTCAGCTAAAATATTACACAAATAAGTGATTAATATTGCTCAGATAAAAATCACAAAAATTATCTAGATGTATAATTCTTGTTTACATCAGCTTCTTACTATTAAATTCTTTTTTTAAAATCTCAATATCTCAGAGGACAAAGCAAATTCTTTGATGATAGAATTATTTATATTCATCACCAATATCATAGACCTAGAAGTATCTGTAGGCAAACAAATATTTCATTTGTTTTCTATGAATGACAATTCATGTTTATAAATGGACTAATATTCATCAATAAATGTATGAGCTGACTAAAAGCACTTAATATTAAACTTTATTCCCCTCATTCCCAAAGAAGTTCTCATTTATTGCAGGTAAATTTTTGTTGATTGCTGTTTTAGTTCCTCATGTAAATTAATAAAGAAAGGCAAAGTAGGGCTCAAACCATTTACTTGTTTTTGGTGCTTTAATTTACATTAAACATTATCCCTTTGGATTAATAATCCAACTCATGTTGGATAGTATGTTAGCTTGTGACAATGTTGATAACTATACTATGTACATATGTAAAAACAACAGTGTACATACACATCTCTGTGTGTACTTTATCATGTGACACTAATAAGGTAAAGTGATTTCTTAAATAAAAGAGACTACATTATAACTAGCTCTAACATATCTAAAATTTCTAAGTATCTATTAACTTGTTAAAAGTAGTCATTTTGTATTATATTATATATTTTTTTCAAGGCAAATGGGGTTAAGTGTCTTACTCAAGGTCACACAGCTAGGTAATTATTAAGTGTCTGAGGTCAGATTTGAACTCAGATACTCCTGAATCTAGGGTTGGTGCTCTATCCACTGTGCCACATAGCTGCCTCTTCAGATTAGAATTTGATGAACATATGAAAATAAATTGCTACAATAGAAGCAGCAGAAAAATTCATTGCCTACTAGACTCCTAATAAATTAAAGTTTAAAAAGATTAAGAGAAACATTTTTTCTTTGCTAATGTACAAAAGACTGCCACAAACCAGAAAGAACAATGACCCTTTTATTACAAGAAAACAGGATATTTATTATTGAGCTTCATGAATATTACTAATGATTAAACTCTTTGACAGTTGCACAAGTGGATTCTGCTCAATTAATGGACAAATAGAATGTTTTCCATCCTGTATAACATGTAAGTGACTTTTGATTAATTGTAAATTATCTTTATTATCTTTTTTCACTTGTCTGAGAGAAAGAAGAGAGACACAGAGAGTGAGAGCAAAAGTGAGGAGAGAAAGAGAGAGAGAGAGAGAGAGAGAGAGAGAGAGAGAGAGAGAGAGAGAGAGAGAGAGAGAGATGGAGGGGAGAAGAAGGTGTTATTTAAACATTTTGCTAAGCTCTGTAGGTATAAAACATAAGCAAGCAAGCAAGCAAATTTCTGATCTTAAAGATTTTATGTTCTAATCAGGGAAGATAACACTTTTAAAGAGGAGCAAGAAAAGAAGGAAAGTATAGTGAGTATTAATTTGGAAGTGGCATGGAATACTGAGTATTGGCAGAATAATTTGAAAATTCACCTAACCAAACCCATGGAATCAGTGGTGAAGTTCGTGTTTCTGGGGTGGGGCAGGGAGGAATATGAGGATGATGGGCATTGGCATAATATTCAAAAGTGGTACAGGGTTTTCATTGTCAACAACTTAAAGACAAAGAACATTAGAGTTTTTGAGTTAAGTTGTTGAATCATTGATGGATAATCGGCTATGAAGATTGTTAAAGAAGCATATAGGTGTTATAGAACTCTATTGCCAATATCACACTGAGTGGACTCCCTCATTTATAATTAATTCCATAGCATACTGTTCAAAATTGGTTATACTTCCCATATAAGTCATTCTGATCATCTTTTGAGAATGTCTATTTTCTCTTTTTTTGAATATTTGATCATTGTCCTGACTACTAATGATATGAGCTGATAAATAATTTTTTCCGTTGGTATATTATTGGGGTTTATCTCAGTTTTAACTCAAATTTGTACTCAGATTTTTTACTCTTCTGATCTGGTGACAATATTTCAAAATGTCTGTATTTTTAAGATCTCTGCAATAGTGAATGAGAATAAACCAAGATGCTATTTGCAATACAAACAGTAAAAAACAACATAAAAACAGACCTTGATATGATTCCTTTTTGCTTTATATATTTTATTCCATCTGATCCTTGCAAGAACACTGTAAATAAATATAAATTTATCTTCCAGTGGGAAAGTTTGGGAAAAAATCCTTATTGAATGTTACTATCCTACAAGGAAAAACAAAGAAAATGAAAATGATAAAAAAAAAAAAAGAATAGGGGATGGGATACAGAAATATATCAAGAATGAGAAAAAAGACAGAAAAAAGAGAAATATGAAAAGGAAAGGTGGACTAAATAGAATTTTAAGTGTGATCCAGAATTCACCCTGTTGTTGACTTTGGCATCTGCTTTCAGACCCTTATCTACTATCTGATTTCCTTTTTTTACAACTTTGACTCTTGTCACAACTTTTCAGTAGCTCTAATCTTTACTGTTAAGTTTCTATCATGAATGAGCTAACTTAAGCATGCCATCAGACTTAAACTTGAATTAGTCTCTGGAAAATAAGTGATAAGTAAAATATATATAGCCATTAAAGCCTGGAGGACTGGAAAAATATTATCACTAAATTCTGATCTCTGGATGTTTTCCACTTGATCTTAGTTTTTTTTCAGAGTGAAAAGATTTCTTTAACCAAAATTCAGGATCCTGAGATCAGAGAACAAAGATATAACATATGGAATAAAAAAAATGGCACAAGGTGTTATATTCAGTGAAAAGCTCCTTTCTCATATTTTTACCACTATGGGTTTGTAAAACACGCTTCCAGCAGATGGCGTTTTGCATAGGTAATAAAGATGTTCACACTTCAGGAGTCATTAATTGCCTAAGGAATCTTAGGAGAGGAGAAAAGGAAAGAAACTGGGGAAATGTCATTTGTAGTCTCTGTTGCCTTTTATTCTTCTCATCCGTATACCATCTCCATTTTCATTACTCACAGAAGGGCACACATATATAGCAAACAGATCGGCAACTACAGTAGTCTGAATTGCAGAGACAGTTTAATTGCTGTGCTTGAAAACATTTCATCACACAGAATACATGGCCAAGCCCTTCCATTTGATCATACAGCTCAAATGTCAACTATGCCATGCAATTTATATGAAAGAGTATAAAATAGAATCAAGTACTTTCAACATTTCATTTGGCTTCACTAGCATTTGATCCATTGAAAAGTATCCAATGGCAAATAACAAAGAAAATACAAATCAATCATCATGGACATGTCAAGGACTCTGAAAACCACTGCAGAGTATGTGAAAAAATATGTTTTTAGTTTCATCCACGGGTAATATTATGGATAAAAAACATTGAAAGTCTTCCAGACTCTGTATTCAAAAACACATGGAAAATGAGTAGTATGGCTACTATTGGTACAAAATTTACATATCAATACTGCGAATTCTTTTGCCATAGTGACTTTATAGAAATGATGATGACTGAGCTCTAAGAATTAAAGTGACAGGTTTGGACACACAAAAGGGTCACCTGAATTTTCTCTGCTTGCGTGCCAACATTCTGGATGACTTTTCCCAATAGAGTAAACTCAGTCTTTCATTGTTCTGGGAACTGTAAGCTAGCTTTTCAGAAGTGTGAATCAGGCCAAAGAGGCGTATTTTTCATTTAGAGGAGAAATTACATCCAACGATTTTTCAAAGAGAACAAATCTTTGCCAAAATTTCAAAGCCCAACAGCTTGAGGTCTCTGTCTTTTTGTTTTTTTTTTCACTTTTGGTTTCATTACATTTTTTTAACATGTTAAATAAAATGTGAATATATTTGTTTAGGAAAGTCAAGATATGAGAAATAATATGTCAAAATGGACATTTTTTTCATTTTTTAAAAAATATTTTACATAATCAGATGTCATGATAGCTAAAGTAGACAAATAAGGAAGATAAATTTAGTTCTGGTATGAAGAAAATTAAACTTAAAGGTACTATTATAAATTGGAAATAATATAAGTAACTATGAAATATTTTATTATGTGATATCATTTTCTTAATGTTCTGATATAAATTTAGAATATAATTTGAAAAATATTATATTATATTCTATATACTTTATATTAGGAACCTTAGAAGAGTATAAATTTGACTGGTTCTGGGGTTCACACAACATCCAGATGAAAGAATGAAAAAAGGAAGAAAGGAAGGAAGAAAAAGAAACAAAGCTACATATAGTTACAAGGTAATGGTCTATCAAAATACGATGCACAAATTTATTTCATTTACCCTAATAGTTAGTGATATTTCTCCCTTAATAAACCAAACTCAAATTTATAGGTTTAACATATTTGTTACCTTTTTCAAATGTCATCTATTTTTATATCTCTATCCCTAAGGATCTTCCAGAAATCTAATCATTTATTATCAGCTTTCTGATTGAGACCCCTAACTGAATATCTTTCCAGCTTCATGCTAAATGTGACCAAAATTGTGTTCATCACTTTCCCCAACAAAACCAGTCTTTCTTCTTTAATTTACTATATAATGTTACAAGGCAGTCTAAAAAAGCCAATGTGATCACAAAATCTGCTAACAGATTCATAAAGTCCAATATAAAAGCATTGATAATCCTGCTATACTTTACCTTGATCAGATCTATGTTCAAAGAAGTAATGTTCAGTTCAGTGATCCTATTCTACAAAAAACTTTTAATAAACCAGAGCTAGTTCCCTGGAGTTTTAGTTGAGTGGCATGGACAGTCTAAACTATGCCATATGTAGATAGTTTGATAGTGAACCTACATAAGGGAAAGATGAAGAGGCACTAAAGACAATTTATTTAAAGTATTTAAAGGTTTTCATGTAGAAAGATTAGACTTAATTCCAGATATGTTTAATTTCAGAATGTAAGGGGGGGAAAAGGAATGCATGAAAAACTGCAAGTCAGAATTCAACTCAGTATACTGAACATCTTCCAAAAATTATTCAACCAAAAGTGAATTAGACTACCAAAGGAAACAGTGAATTTCATATCACAAGAAATATTTAAGTGGAGGTTGGATGACCATTTGGCAAAAGATCCTATAGAGGGGAATCCCTTTCCAACTAAAAGTTATGCTGGGTATTTATAGATATGGTATTATAAAAAGTTGATAGAAAATCTCCCCTCCCCCCAAAACAAACAAAACTGGAGTACACTTTCCCTTTCTATACATTTTTTATGTCTTTCATGGATATTTAAAAAACCTAAGCTTTTATCTATTTTTGGCATGTCTCTTCCTTTCCCAATATAAAAATTTGTGCTGTAGCTTCATAATATTTTTTTAAATTTTACTATAAATAGAATATTTATGGAGGATAGGAATTTCAGGAGGATAGTGCATATTGCAAGCACACTAGAAACTACATAGTCGGATGGGTGCATCCACTAATTATAATACAAGTCATACTAACTCTTGGATAAAATTATTTGACATTTCATAAGTGAAGTATTTAGAACAATAGGAAATTCTCCATTGAGTTTCCAAAGTTTAAACCCTTCCAGATCTAATCTTGGATTGTTGCTGATGAATAGTTGTATTAAATGCCTTTATAAATGTTTTAAATTTTATTTAATAGTTATTTGAGTAAGTAGAAGATCAAATTACTTTCAATTTACTTCTTGGATCAAAATCAGATCTAGCAGTAAAATGGAATGAATACTAATTATTTATCCCCCCCAGCAATTACAAGTGCTGGGCTGAAATATATTTTAACACCTTCAGCTGATTTTGAAATGTAGATTATCCAGTCAAATGATTTCCCTTAAAATTTGGATTGTCTCCTACAGAAAAACAGGTATCTTTTAAAACTTTTTTTTAATAAAGTTGTATTTTCAGTTTCATTATTGGTCTTATTTAAAACATAAAATAAATACTTTTAGGGGAGGAACTAAGGGAAGTAAATATTATTTTCAACTATAAACAACTGAAATTAATGACTAGTACCTATGTTTCCTCAATGGAATATAAAGAGCACAGGACCAAGAAAAGCAATTTTTAAAATATCATGGCATTTCATTTGTCCTGGTTTGATCAGCAAAACACAAAAGACTGTGTTGAATACAATATATAGGAAAGCAGGTGAGATATGATTTACTGCAGCAACTTACACACAGTCATTACTGGGCTATATTTGATGGACTTTGCTCTCTAATAATTCTTATGCTGTCCATTAAGAAAATTCAGTGCATAAAGAGTGTCCCAAAGTGTCCAGGTTGCTATATATGTAAAAACAGGGGCTTAGGTGGTTGTGAAGAATGGCACCCTAGTACGTGAGCATTAATAGATATATTCTGTGTGGCAATCAAAATTAAACTTTCCTATTAGTGATATCACTCTGGTCTATTCCTTTTTTAAATTTTATTTTCATCCATTTGTACTTGCATATTTCCAAGTTACAAAATTTCTCTTTACCCTTCCTTCCCACCCTTCCCCTCAGTAAGAACCAGTCAAATTAGCATTTTACATATTTTACATATTTTGCTAAACATATTTACAAATTAGTAACTTTTGGCATGGTGTAATTAGGATTAAAGGAAAGAGATACATAAGAGATACTTTTTACAGTGTTCAGTAAGGGTGTTTTTTTTCCTGTATCTTTTGTTTTGTTTTGTTTTTCTTCCTCTGGTTGGGGATAAGATAGTCCATAATCAGTCTAATACAGTTGTCCTAGATCTTTGGACTGTAGAGAAGAGTTACATCCATCAATGTTGTTCATCTCATAATACTGTTGATGTGTGTACTTTGTTCTCTTGACTCTACTACCTTTGCCTCAGCATCAGATCCCGTAAGTTGTTCCATGCTTATCTAGAGTCCAATCATTCATAGTTTCTTATAGAACAATAATATTCCATAGTATTCATGTACCATAACTTATTCAGCCATTCCCCAATTGACAGGTATCCCCTCAATTTCCAGTTCTTTGCCACCACAAAAAGAGCTGCCATGTATATTTTAGAACATGTAGGACTTTTTCATTTTTTGTCTCTGGTCTATTCCTGATCTCCTACAGCACACCAAAAGTTAGCACCTAGAAGAACTGCTAAACAAAAAAACAAACAGTAGTTTATTTGGGAGTCAGTACTCCTATTCTCTTAAAACTCTCTCACATGCCAAAGCGTGGGGGAAAAGCACTTTGTTAAGAGTCAAAAGACATGGGGGTCAAATTCTAATTTTCATATTTTTATCTGGGTAAAATTGGCAAATATTTTAATAGTGTTATATTGTTTCCAATCAGATGGTTTTTTTTAACATTCATGCTTGGAAATATTTTGAGTGTCAAATTTTTCTCCCACGTTTCCTCTTCCCTTCCTCAAGATGGCAAGCAATCTTCTGTAGGTTACATATGTGCAAGAATGTTAAACATCATTTCACATTAGTTGTATTATGAAAAAAAACAGAAGACTCCATCTGTATTTTTATATGGATATCATTTCCATCATGAATATTTTGGAATTGTCTTGGATCAATGTCAATCATAACTGATCATGGCAGTTTTATTGTTACTATGCACAATGTTCTCATGGTTCTGTTCACTTCACTCAGCATCAATTCATGTAAGTCTTTCCAGGTTTTTTCTGAAATTAATAAATTGGCAAATATCTTAGCCAGTTTCCTATATGTAAAAGGAGGTGGTGGTAGACTAGATAGCAGTCCCTTCCCTCTGTAAACCCATTTTACTTATATGGATATTTCATGCATTGATACAGAACAGTTTAATATAACAATATTTGTCTCTAAAAGAGGCTGTGCCCTGAAGCCAAAGTGATAATTAGCTAGTCTGGCCCTTAAACGACAAACACATTTTCTGGCACTACCAACTTTTTCAGCTTGATAAGAACTTCCAGAACTTGTGGTTCTCTAGTACAACCTTGGAGAAATCCAGGATGATATTGATGGTATTTTCTTCCTCATTAGAACAAAAGATCATTTTGAATGGGGATTGATTCATTATTTGAACTTGTATCCCCAATGAGTCATATAGTTGATTTGTTGATTAAGCAGAGGTAAAATTAGATTGTAATATTAGATTATATATATTATTTTTGAAAAATATCCATTTTGAGGTTATCTTTTACTGATTGAAGATTAAATCCCTGGAACTACCATTTTAGGAATAATGATAGATATGTTTCAGCTAATTCTTTGTTGGGGATTCTTTGTTCCAGACACCTTCTTTTCTTCTGTCCTTCCCACCCCTCTAAGTTCTGTTCCAGAACATTTTAATTTGCTCTTCATTTCTATTAGAATTTAAGCTGTAGGAGCTATTCTCTTGGCCATTTGTTTTTATATTTCCAATACTTAACACAATGCCCAGAATATTAATGCTTAATTGATGAATTGATGCTCTAATTGACTATCTACCTTAAAATCAATCATCATTAAAGTAATTATAACTTTTTTATATGTATTAACCATGTGTTCACAGATAACAGAGAGGAATAAAATCACCAACGTAGCTTAGAGAGTAGGTAGATTTACCTCACTGGGTCTTCTACTAATAACAGAATTAGGTTTTTTTTTAAATATTTGACAAGCTCACACAAAAGAAAGACAAGTATCCTGCATTCTTTTGGATAATCTTTGTATTTTCTTCATCTCATAGCACAATGCTTGGCAAACTGAAGCTATAATAAATAACTGGAATGAATGATTGGATGATTATGAAGAAACTATTAGAAAAATGAATGAATGAATAGAATACAAAAAAACCTTCTTCTGGCATATAAGCTTATTAGTTTTCCACAATTCAAATTTTGATTCTATTTAGAAACTTATTTTTAATAAAAGGTACAAAAGAAAATTGTGAATAAAAGAACAAAAGTTCTGTTATTTTTTTGTTTTTTTTTTACTTTTCTTTTAGCATAATGTAAAAAACCCTAGTTCTAGAAGGAACTATAGACATTTTCTAAGTCCTAGTTTAAGGATTCCTAACTGGTTTGTTCATGCATTCCATTGGCTTTATGATGAAACCTATGCACCCCCTTTCAGAACTTTTGTTTGGTATTTGGTCCTTTTTGTTTTTAAAATTCATATTTGAAGATAATGTTAATTTTTTATGAAAATAAAGATGCAGGTTGTTGGCTGCTATTCCACAGTCTCAAAGAGAAGAAAATTACATCAGTATATTGGGATCAAGGTACAATGTGTCCAATTGACTGGTCAGACTAATACAAGTTCAGAAAGTTGAATCCCACAGGTCAGGCATAAATAATCCATATGCATATCCATATGCACAAGTCTCTAAACTTGTGCATCTCATGTTTCTTTTGAGCTCCTGTGATTTTGCTTTGTTCAAAAAGTAGTAAATTTTTATACACTTCAAGTTCAGAAATGAAGTATCTATGACCCTCAGGTGAAAATCACTGTCTAGACCAATCCCTTATTTTGTCAATTACGAAAATGAACTTTAGACCAGATAAGTGATTAATTGAGAACAGGATGGAATGCAAACTCAAGTTTTTGGCCTCCAAATCAACTACTATCATCGCATCACAATTTGGATGAGATCACTAGATTTTCCCCACTATTATGAGAAAGTTTAATAATTTGAATTAAGAAATCAACCTTTGTCTGAATATTTTGCAACTTTGCCTCTTTCCTCAGGGTGTGATCAGGAGGCCTGAAATATAATCCTATTCCTATAGCAGAAAATAACAAGAAAATGCAAAATGTCACTAAATATGTCTATGATAGAAAAAATAAAATAAAAAAATGGTCACACTTTTAAGAATGCAAAGTTTACAAGTTAATATATTTTACAGGGTTTATAACTGTCTCCCTCCTCAATCTTCTATCTTCTAAGCCTGAGGCAGTTCAGACTTCACTGGCCCTAGCATTTTATGAGCATATTTTTACCAAATCTCTGTCAAGATTCCAAGCATCCTTCCTATTTATGGAGAAAGGTAGTTTAAAGACTGGATTCTTAAATGTTTAGTTTCTTTCTCAGGTTGCAATAATTGTTTTCTTTGGGAAAACTGAGCACTTTGTTTATAATACACACATGCACAAACACACAAATACCCCCCCACACACATACATACATAGAAGCACTTGTATAGTATTTTTCAGCTAATTTCTTTTGTTTTACAAATGTTAAGTGTCTTCTATGTTGAGAATGATATTTGTTATTATAAAATTTCAATTTTTATAACAACAAAATTTCTAAGCTTTTTATAGTTACTTGCTTCTATGGAAGGTGATCACTACTGTCTATGATGGGAGAAATGCATAAGAAGACAATCAAGTTAGGACTTTGAATTTCAAACATGGAGGCAATATGGGTGATATGATCAAACCTGTGCTTTAGGAAAGTCATTGAATTGGGTTAACAGAAACAAATTTGCGAGAGGTGAGAGTTGAGGCAGTTAGACAACCAACAGACCACTGCAATAATCCAGGTGTATAGACATAAACATATATAAATATATAAATATATAAATATATAAATATATAAATATATATATATATCCAGAAATCCATATACATACAAATTTCTATATATAACTATAATGTATAATATGTATTTATTTATATATATATGTGTGGTTTTATATATGTTTGAAAACTCTAAATTGTTATAAAACATGAAAATATAAAAAGCATAATCTTAGCTCATCTAAACTGAAAATATCCTATAGAATTTCTCTTTATTGTATAGTACTGTGAGAATGTTTTACAGTATTTCTTGCTCATTATAATACTGTTCACCTAAGAAGGCTTTATGGAAAGGCATACATAAGAATTTACAGGATGAAAAGAATTCAGGAGTTGTTACTTTCACATATAGAATGAACAACCATGTAGATGAGAACAGAGATCTGTTAGGTATCAGAATTTAATAGAGTCCTCCTTTGAGAGGAAACATGTTCTCTTATTACTAAGTCTGGATTCCCACTGCTGAAGGCAGTCTTTATATTAGGTTACAAACTACATGTTAAAAACCAGCTGTTCTTTTGTATTGGTTTTTAAAAGAATTTAAGCACAAGGCAAAATAGATGTCAAGCTGTTGTTTCTGTACAGGGAAAAGTACTATGTTTACATAGCATGACTGCAATGGAAGGTAAAAAAAATCTATTTTATCAAATTCTTCTCTGGCCATATCATAGGTAGGTCTTGACATAATATTTTAAGAAGTATATTCAGGATTTACACAAAGAATAATGCAGAATGTCCTTGCCAACTTCAGAATAACAACGTATGATAACACAGCTTTTGGGATGACTCAGTCCTGAACGAGATTGAGCTGGCCATTGAGCTGGAAGAGTCAATGTATGCATTTCACTTCTGCTGAGGGAAGAAATATAAAACAGAAGAAACAACTAACTAAGGCTTTGAGATTCATTCTCAGTCTTACCTAGGCACCATTCATGCCATCATATACTCATTACTGTATGATGGCTTAGGAAGAGTTAAATTGCAGAGATATACAATGCTACTTGGAGGTTGGAAAGAAAAAAAAAGTGATAGGTAGAGTCACTCTCTTTTCAAAGGTTCATTGCACAGAAGCTCTTCCTACCTAGTGAGTAATAAAGGGATTGCTATCATCTCAAAAGTATTTAAGCACTGAGCCAGGAGCATATAGTCAATGAGAAGCGGTAGAGAAACTCTGCAATCTTCAGTTACAAAAGTTAGAGATAAGGTAGAGTATTTCAGAAGAGTGGGAACAGAATAGTCGGAGACCTGCAGGTGTGTAGGTGAGTTGTGCATAGTTCATGATAAATCCATGAACTATGGTTGTGTCTATTTGAATAGTGAGAGGAGGGTCAGATACAAAAGACATGCAGATGGAAATGACAAGATTGTCTTCAGATTGAATATGATAAAAGGGAGAGAGTGAATGCCCAAGATAATGCCAAAATTGTGAGCATTTTAGGCCAATAAGAATACCAATACTATTTTAATGTCATTAGATTAAAGTAGTGAAATGCTTAAGAAAGAGTAGAAAAAAAGCATGGAAACATTAAGGAAAAGTACAAAAGAAAGGGAAATTCCATTGCCATTGTAAATTATAAAGCAGCAATTATCAGAATGATTTCATACTACTGAGAAGTAAATGAAAGAGATTAGTTCAGGGTTTCTATAAAAATTAAACAATTTACAGTATATATACAAAGAGTAAGGGGCAGAAGTTGAAGACGATGCTATGGTTGTGAATCTCAGAGTTCAGAAGAATGATGGGACCTCAATAGGGATAAGGAAGAGAAATGGATTTGACAAAAAAATATAATGAGTTTAATTTAGGACAAGTTGACTTTTAGGTGTCTGTTGTACAAGCAGTTTCAAATACTCAAAGATAGCTTGAACCAGTAATGCAAACACAAGACTGCAATTAATAATTTTATTCAAGGTGGTTGAAAAAAATCACCAAGAAAGATAACAGAGAGAGAAAGAGGTGGAGAGGGCCTAAAATATAATATTGAGCTACACTGATAATTAAGTACAGGATAAAGATGCTGATCCAGAAAAGGAAAATGAGGAAGTCACTGACTATTAGGTGTGGGGGAGGGGAGTGATAAGTTTCACAAAATTTCAAAAAAGTGAGAAGAGGATGGTAAGTAGCGCCAAATAGAAGTCAAAAAGGATGATGATGAAGAGAAAATTATTGGATTTCTCAGATGACAGAACATTGTTTTGGAGATAAAAATAGCTTTATAATGAAAAATGAGGTCTGAAGTCATATTTGCAAAGGGTTGAGGAGCAAGTTAGAAAATACTAATTGGATGCAACACATGATGCATGATTTTTATTTTTCATTTTTTCATTCTTTTTCTTTTCTTTTTCCCAATTACATGTATAGATAGTTTTCAACATTCGTTTTGTAAATATTCTCTCTCTCTCCTCTTTTCCCAAAACAGCAAGAAATCTGATAAAGGTTATATACACACACACATGTACCAAGCATATTTCTATATTAGTCATGTTAGGAACAAAAATCAAACTAAAGGGAAAAATCACAAGAAAGAAAAAATGAAAAAAAGAAAACAATATGTTTTGATCTACATTCAGACTCCATAGTTCTTTCTTTAGAATGTGGAAGGCATTTTTCATCAAAAATGTTTTAGCATTGTCTTTGATGACTGTATTGCTGAGAAGAGTTATGTCTATCATTGCTGTTCATCATACAATGTTGCTATTACTGTGTATAATGCTCTGCTTCTGCTCACTTCACTAAGTATCACTTCATGTAAATCTTTCCAGGTTTTCCTGAAATCTACCTTATAAACATTTTATAGGACAATACTATTCCATGAAATTCCTATACCCTAACTTGTTTAACCATTCCCCAATTCATGGTAATCCCCTCAACTTGAAATTCTTTATATAGCAAAAAGAGCTGCTATAAGTATTTTTTTTAGGTTTTGGCAAGGGAATGGGGTTAATCGGCTTGCCCAAGGCCACACAGCTAGGTAATTATTAAGTGTCTGAGGCCAGATTTAAACTCAGGTCCTCCTGACCCCAGGACCAGTGCTGTATGCACTGTGCCACCTAGCCACCCTATAAGTATTTTTGAAGATTTTTCTAAGTTTGACTGAGGAAAAAATTAGGAGAGACCTAAGATGATAGCTAGAGGAATAGATAGGGTTCAGGGAAACTTTTTTTAAAGGAAGGGGAAGATATGGGTAGGCATGTTTATAGCTAGTAATAGATAAGAAAAATTGATGATTATGGGCATAATTTTGTGGAGAAGGGACAGTGTAGTGAAGAAATTATAATAGAAGGCAATTAAGTGAAAAATAATGTCAAAGAACTGTGAAAAGTTGGCAGGATCGATGAAGAAAAAGATCACAACAAATAGCCTTTATTTTCTGAGCAAAAATATTGTTAGAATATAAGACTAAAGGGGAAAGGATGATGTGGGAGCTATGAGAGAAAAACAAAAGCATAAAACAGTTGTTTTGAAGAGTATAGAATCAGTCAGGGATAAATAAAAGGAATATCTTGCAATATTTCAGCACTAGTTAAGATTAGATCTCATGAAATTTGCAATAGTGAACTTTGTCAAATAAGTATAGTTGTGTGGCTCTCTCCATTTTTATTCAGAAATGTATGAATTCCAGTAGAGGGGGGCAGATGGTGGAAATAATTCAGGATTGCCAAGGCTTTAACCATGATACAACAGCAGAGTGCATATCTGAGAGTATAGGAAAATATAGAATTGAATTGATTAACTAGAAATTTTAGAAAGTGAGCTAATGAAGGAAGAGGAGGGATAAAATCTGGAGAAGAACAGAGAAATAGGGACCATAGTGAGAACAAAGAATAGATTTAGGAGGAGTAAAAGCCAGGGTGAAATAGAATGATTGGAGGCTCTGACTAGATAAAATAATTTCACACAAACAAGAGCTGAAAAGAGAGCGGGGTGATGAAAGCATCTTGGCATGAGACATTGTTTTGAAGTTCAGAATCCAGGAACATATATAGGACAGAATGAATGACTTCCTAATTTGTCAACAAAATGGAGACTTCAGGAGGAACTTAGCAATGGAAAGAGGGGAAAGTCTTGGCAAGAGATATTACAGGTTGAGATTTAGTTGGATATTTCAGGGTGAAAAGACCATATATGATGAGGGAAGTGTTAGAAAGAGACAGTTGCAAATGACCAGCTACTAAACTCCCTGATAGAGAAAGACAAATGAATTGGAACTTGAAAGATAACAGATTAGGTAAAAAAATTTGGATAGGGTGAAGCTCAAAAGAAAAAAAAAGTTGTTAAATGCTGGCATCAGAATAAGAGTCTTGAAGAATCAATGACAATTTCAGTTATCTTTATACTGAATGGGTTTTTTGGGATAAAGCATGTTTTAACCTCATTGAGTAGAGAGGATTTATGAAGTACAGATTGGATTAGATAGGATCAAATGATTACATTTTGAGTATCCTAAATATCACTCGTCCAATTATTTAGCCTCATATTTTCATTGTGTTCATTTAATGCAAGGCTTGAATGAATATTTATAATGTACCTACTTCTTGCAAAGCATGAGAAATATGATGGGATAAACAAAGTATAGAAGCAATATTATTATTCTCAATATTGTATTCTTGTAGTTCTATGTGGCCAACAATAATATCCAGTAATTCATATTAAGTGCATCATAAAAGTACAAAAATGATCTGTTATCAACAAGTATAATTAGTTGACATCCTTGGGGAGGTTGCATTTGATTATAACTATTTAACTTAAGCTTAGCTGGTTTATCTTTAAGGTGGGGAAGAAGAGCATTTGGGTGATGAAAAGGTGTTACTATAATGCCATAGTGCCTCGATGAGATGGAAAAGACCTATCTCTAAAAGGTCAATGTCTCCCACTGTATTCAGACCAACACCAAAAGTCTTGTTTCTTGTCTTATCAGGTCACTGGGTTAAAACAGTGCTGGAAGAGGCAGTGAGAAGGAAGTCTTTGTACAACATTCCCTTTACTTTAAGCATCATGTGCATGCCATGTCATCATTCTATTGATGTAACTGTCCGCTTAGATTAAGGTCAGCAATCAAATTGATCTAGAGGACCATATTTTGAATCATTGGTGTGGCTTCCTGGTCATCTGAGGCATCATATAGGAAGTTTATTTATCTAGGATTTGCAGAATTCTCAGTGCCAGGGTTTTCAATATGTCTTTCCAACCTGTTTGTCTTCTTATAGTGAATGAAGAGGCAGTGGAAAGTCTTGCCTACATGAACCTTACAATATTGTATCCTTATTTATCCTTTCTTATAGTTGAGCAAATTACCTTGTCAAATATTTCGTAGCCCATAATTGTCTCATTGAACACTCTAATATTGACCTTTGCTAGGGCTAGTCCAGAACAGATGATTAGTAATTAATCAAGTGGAAGGAAGAAATGATGGTATTTCAAATATATAGCAGAGTATAAGGAAAAGAAGAGAAGCTGAAAAAAGCAAATTATGTTCTAGAGATAGAAAAGCTGAGATTGTCTAAAGCATAGATTTGTGAGTAAGAAGGAATTACAAAATATTGGTGGGAAAAAAACAGACTATGGAGAGTCTAGTATGCCAATATGAGGCGCGTGAACTTAGAAGATAATAAGGAGTCATTATAATTAGTTGACATAGAGCTGCAGAAGAAGAAAGATGTGATCAAAGTTATACTTGGTAAGATGAATTTGTTTGGAAGTGTTATAATGGTCAGAACTCAGTCAAGGTGATTGGGAAGGAAGGAAGGAACTATAAAGAAACCACTGTTTTGGTAGAAGGGAGAATAAATGGAGTCAAAGTGGAGGCTATTAGTAAAGATCGGGATAAGAGAGCTGGCAGTGATGAGAGGACACTGATGTGAGATGCTTATAGATACAAAATTGATGAGACTAAGTCAGCTTCAAATTAACTTTGTTTATTAAAAAACAGAATTTTGCGATGGTCACTTTCACCTATTTGATTGTAAGCTCCATGAAGAAGAAGAAGGCATCTTCTTTAATTTTTAATCATTAGCACTGAGCACAAACAGAAATCAGTACATTACAAAAGTGTGATAAGTGTTTCATTTGCTAAATTTAATGAATCAATCTTGATCTATTCAGGAGCTAAAATAATGAGATATATGATTAAAAATATTTTATACATATTTTGTTATATGTTGATTTCCAGTTACCACCTTTGTCACCCAAGAAAAATCATTTATGATTTCAATTCTGTCTTCATGTCTGACTTCTCTACACTTTTGGGAATCACTATGGCATTTGAGAATCCCTGAAGCCTATTTCCTCTTGAAGCTAATGAATAGACATCCTCTTGAGAATGGTTGCTTACCTGCAAGTGTGACTTGGTGCCCTCGGGCAAACAATGTGGCCCAAAAAAGCAGAAATGATTAATACTTTGGCTGGTTTTAAATATACTCATGTCATGCAAATTTTCCCAGATAATTCAAATGCAATGCCAACCGAAGACTATTGCTTATGGAAAAACTGCACAAATGTAAGATGTGGAACAACTGACTATAGCAAAAAGTAATCTGGAGGCATATCATACCAGCTGATTCAGTGATATGGCACAATTTTAATAAAAAGCCAGCATGATGCTGTGTTGCAGAATTGGAAGAATTGCAAAGTAAGTCTTTTTGCTATTTTAAACAATGGTCACACCTTGATCTCTAGGTTATTGGTCAGTGTCTTTTTACTTAGGCTGTATTCTCCAGATAATCACCCACTTTAATAACATTCTCTGTCCTTCTCTGAGCCTGTTCTATATCCAATGGAGGAAAGATTTATGTCTCCTTTAATATGTGCTTCCTAGCATTTATGTCATACCCTGTGAGGACAAAATAAACATTTGTTATTTCATTATTTAGTGAGTGCAGAAACACACTTAAACAGAGAATTTTTCTCTAGCTACATATATTCTCAAAAAAATTTGACTATGTCAGTGTTAAAAAAATATCACACTTTTGCACTTTTCAGGAAAAGTGCCACAGTAATTTGGAAGGATTTAACTATTCATTATTGTTGAGACTCATTACAAATAACAAAGCTATGTAGAGGGAAGACTTTTGTGGGCAATAGAAATTATACTTCCAATTTGCCAAACATTTAAATTCTATGTGAAAGATGCTATGCTGAGGTCTGAGATATAAAAAAAATTATCATCTATATTTTCAAGGAACTTGCAATCTAATATGCAATATTGAAATGGAATATACTCAAAGAAATTTTCTAACTGTAACTCCAGTAGAAAACTTGCAATTCATAATGTAGGATTTGAATAATTTGAAAGTTAATAATTCTCACATAATATTATATGTAAAGGTATGAAAATTTTCAAGTAAACTAAATAAAATTCCTATTAAAACTTCTCTTAACTTATAAAAATGTTGAGCCCAAAGCAATAATAAGCCAGGCTTGATCTTTATTGCCATACAGTAATGTGAATTGCAATATTTAAGTATAATTTTTATTTTTTACAATTTATACATAGACTACCATATACCCTGGAAATTTTATGAGACAGCAATTTATGTTACTTCATAACTATTTCCTTCTAAATGAGCTAACATTCATTATTTGTAGTGTTAATGAAAGTTTACAGGACCATCAAAATAAAAGTTTCAACACATTTGCTGTTTTTCATTTTTTAAAATTCTTTATTCTTGTCCTGACTGGAAAATATATAGAGAGAAGACAGAGAAAAATGTGCAAAAGAGGAAGGAATGGTCTTTCCTAAAGAATATAGACTGACAAGTTAATAGAATGAGGTGGTTAAAGCTAAAAGAGAACTAAGAAAGAGTAATAACTCAAAAAAGAGTAATAAATTAAAAAAATAGAAGTAGAGGCTAGGCTCCTGATTAGGAATTATTGGCTACCACATATAGTCAGGACTAATGTTTCTATCATAATTACTAAGTAAGGGCTTTAGTCAATTGAACTCAAGACTAAATATGAACTTTAAATAGATGCTTAAGGCTAGGTCAATTGAAATGACATTTCCACTAAACAGAGACAATGATATTTCTACTGCACAGAAAAGAAGAAGGTCCTTTCCTATTAAATTGGTACTATCTGGAGACAATTTTGAAAAGATATGAGGTGTGCCATCTTTTTAATTGTTTTCTACCTATTATGGATAATGTGTATATCAAATGCGCAGGTAGGACTGTTATCTCTATCTCTGAGAAGATTAAATTCACTCTATCACACTATAATATAAATCTAGATTTCTGCCATCTTCAACATCTCTTTGCAAATTTGCATTAGTGAAACATAGTCTTCATGTCCATATCCTTAATATCAGAAAGATGATCAAAAATGATTTTGAGTTTTCTCTCATATTTTACCTCCCTAGATATGTTTGACACTGAAAGTCACACAGGAACACCTGACAGCTATTATTTACAAAAGAAAAAAAGTGCTAGTCTTGATAAAAATAATATTTAAATAAAAACATTTATATTATCATTTTACTAAGATGCACATTTCTCTTAGTTTAGATAAGCAGTTAGCAAAAACCAGACAGAGAGGGTAGAATCAAATTCTAACTTGATTAAAAAAGAGGAATGTTTGACTGATGGGCAATGTCTCTGCCAGTTTGAAGACACGAATGCCATTTTGAATGATTAGAAAGAAGCATTTGAAAAAATGCCAATTAGGAACCCATCTCAAATATAGCTCATGACATGAACTTATGAAATAGCTCCTTTCTCTTTAAATTTCTTCAAATTTTTGAAATAAATGCCTTATATTTGATGACCAATATTTTATTTTTATATTTATATGTTTTCTTTTAATATAAATTCCACAATGAATTTCTCTGCCAGTGCCTCATTGTGAAAGAGTTAATATTGGATTCTGGAAATCTGTGCTAGAAACATACAGGGTCTAGTAATTTCTATCAAAACAGTAAAACTCAGAATAGGTTCAGGGATAAAACTCTCAGTTCAAGTTTCAGCCTGCTTGAATACAGAGTTTCATCACCAATATATTTGTTATCAGGGATTTTGGTTTTTTTGGTCACATCCATAAAATTATATACTAAGTCATCATGCATGGGTTGCAATCTGACACAATAGAGAAAGAAAAGTTATGCCAATGATATCATGGATTATTATAAATAATTAGGAAGAAGGTATGAACTTGAAGATCTATTTTCTTTTGTTTTAATTAAGCACATTATGAAAAAATGCTCCTATAAATAAAATTTAATCTTTCATTTTTGTATTCAGAAGTTCTCCATAATCGAATGCCCTATCATTTGTTACCTATGCATTTATGTGTAACTAAGCATACAAAAAGAAACTGAGCCTACATACAGCTTTAGCAATAAAAGCCTCTATTAGAAATGCAATTTAACATTTTCCCTTAAATGTAACTAAGGGCACATGCTTGCATTTGCTCAAATCTAAAATGCTTATGATGATTATTGATAGAAATTTTCAGTGAATTAGAATATATAAATCAGCAGTTACAAATTAGATGAAAAATAGTCATGTTGGAAGCAATCATCAATTTAATTTTACTTACTAACACCTAGTACATCTCTGTGTGAATAAGCATGCTTAGTATATATTATTTGAGGATTATGATAGCTTTAGCACAGCATAAAATGATCATTTATAGTTCTAAAGCATTTTCTCCAAGAGACATAAGATGAAGATGCTGATAAAAGAGACTATGAAGAATTCAACAAGAGTGTAATTTTCTCTAGAGTTCATGATTTGGGTAAGAAAATATATACTATGTATATTCTGTGACCTCTCCTTCATTTATATAAGCAAATTTTAAATTAGCCTCAATAATTTTATAAAACACCTGAACAATTTCTGTAATTCTGGATGTCTGCCAGGACAAGATGCACCAGAACCCAATTTTGCAAGGTCAAGAAGACCAGACAATCTCAATAAGGTGTAGATTAGCTTTTGAACAGATTTTGAGTCCCAATTGGAGATCACTTATATTCACTGCTTAGTGAAGAGATATTCCTGGAAATTTAAAAGATTAAATTAAATTGGGCAAGTCACTTAACCCCATTGCCTTACCAAAACAAAAGAATAAATGAAATTTAAACATTTAGTTTTAATGAGTTTTAAATTTTTTTGTCAAATATTCATCCCCATACAATGACTAAATTAAAGAGTGGTTGCTGACTTTCATTAATCAAGGAAGTTCCTCTCCTTTGTATACTCTATATGTATATGCAATAGGCAGGAAAATATGTAAGTTCCAAAGAAGTATCTATTGATATGTTTTAAGTCTTCAATGATGCTTGCCTAAATGTTCTTATGCATCACAAAATAAGTTTTAAAAATTTCCACAGTCTACCCAATAAACATATATACTTGCACTGCACCCCTTTTCCTATTCTCTATATAGAAATGAAACAATAGTTTTAAAGTATATAGTACTAGGTAGAATCACAGACTGTTAAATCTAAATGGCTCTTATAAGGCATCTAGTCACTATTTCCTCAATCCATTCTCTTTTTAAAGATGAAGAAACAAATTAACTGAAATCCAAAATGTAGATATGACTTGGTTAAGGTGAGGTACTGGCAGACCCAACACTTAAACCCAAATTACCTGTTTTCCAAGCATAGTGGTCTTTCCTCTATACCATGGAGTATGGCTAGAAGCCACATTTGTTTGCTGAGATCAAAAATATTCACTTATAATTATCTTGTGAATTGTTATATTTCAATATAAGCAGGTCAATAATAAAAGGGTATGGGATTGACTGCTTAGTCACTTACTAACTTTAATATGAATTCATTGTATGATCTTAAGTGAAACATTAATTCTTTTTTTAAATTTTTTCTTACCATCTAAGAAATAAAATGACTGCATCTATATAGAAATAATTAAGTTCCTTTCATATTTCATATGTTAATAAAGTCTAACAAAGGTTATTGAAATTATATTTTGAAAAAGTTGACCTTATCATTTTCAAAGCAGATTCAATAGGTCAGGAATACATTATTTTCTGGTCTTTGATACAATTCAATCTATTTATAGTTGTAGAGAACTATCTAAAACTCAGAAAGACTGAGTGACTTAACTATATGTTGATAGGCCTGTGCTAATACTTGCCCATGGGTCCAAGGGTGAATCCATGGGTGAATTTTGTATCCAAGTTGTCCAGATTCCAAATCCAACATTATATTAAATGATCTCATGATTTTTGTGTTTATTTGTATGTTTTTACTTTGTTATCCATAAAAGATCTCCATTGTTCTTGGGGGGGAGGAAAAGAAGACCTTTATTCACTAATGGGAAACTATGCAATGGTTTTCACTAATTCAACTTATAATTGTTCAAATTGAATTTCCTTTTTTTAACTCACTCAGTCCTTTATGTATCACAGCAAAAAAATGAGATAAATTATTCTAACTTAGAGAAATATATATTTTTCCCACTTCATGGAAAATGTCAAAATATATATCAAAGGGAACACATAGAATAAGATCTACACAGGAATATTGCAAAGTACTCACAGTTCTGAAAAATACTGAATAAAAAATAAGATGCTATTTTTTTGTTAAAAGGAATTGTGAAACTCTTCCCTCTCCCATGAAAGACTACTAATTATACCATAAATGTCTTTGTCTGATAATTAGTCTAACCTTTTTTTATTTGGAGGATGATACTGCAACTTGTGATATAATCACACCACTCTCTACTTCTCTCTCTTACTACTGTCAGTCTTTTTTAAAGATGCTGGCACTTATTCAGTTATTATTACTTCTTCAGTGACATACCAAATCAAACTACCAAACAATTATTTTAATGAACTAGAAAAATAGTAACAAAATTCATCTGGAGCAAAAAAAGGTCAAGAATATCAAGGGAAGGGAACAAGAATGCCCATTATCACCATTACTATTCAATATATTATTAGAAATGCTAACTTTAGCAATAGAAGAACAAGTAATTGAAGGAATTAGAATTGACAATGAAGAAGAAAAAGATTTCAGGCTTTGCAGATGATATGATAGGATACTTAAAGAATTTGAGCAAATCATCTAAAAAATTCCTTGAAAAAATTAACAAATACAGAAAAGTAGCAAGATATAAAATAAACCCACATAAATCATCAGCATTTCTATATATGTACAACAAAATCCAAGTGCAAGTGATAGAAAGACAAATTACATTTAAAGTAACTACAGATAACATAAAATACTTGGGAATCTACCTCCAAAGACAAATCCAGAAACTGCATGAACACAATTCTCATCCAAATAAAATCATATATAAATTATTGGAAAATATCAATTGTTCATGTTTAGGTCAAGCTAATAAAATAAAAATGACAATTCTACTCAAATTCAATTACTTATTCAGTGTCATACTAATCAAATTACCAAATAACTATTTCACTGAGCTATGAAAAAAAATAACAAAATTCTTTTGGAGCAACAAAAAATCAAGAATAGCAAGAGAAGTGATGAAAGAAAATGTAAAGGAAGGTGGCCTAGCTTTACCACATCTAAAATTATACTATACAGTGGCAGCCATCAAAACTGTTTGGCACTGGTTAAAACTAGAGTAATGGATCAATGGATTAGGATAGGTTCAAAAGAAAATACAGTAAATGACTATAGTAATCTATTATTTGACAAACCCAAGGACATCACCTTCTCACTATTTGACAAAAATTTTTGAGAAACCTGGAAAATAGTATGGTAAAAACTAGGTGTAGACCCACATCTCATACCCTGTAACAAAATAAGGACAAAATGGTTTCAGGATTTAGCCTTAAAGGGCATCACCTTATATAAATTAATGGACCAAGACTCTATCTACCAGATCTAAGGAAAGGGGACTGACAAAATAAGAAATAGAGTATGTTATAAACTGCAAAATGAATGATTTTGACTATATTAAATTAAAAAAGGTTTTGCACTAATAAAATCAAGGCTGCCAAAGTCAGAAGGAAAAGAGAAAGCTTGGGAAACAATCTTCACAATTTTATAAGATTACAATCATACCCCAATTGATAAATAGTCAAGGGATATGAATAGACAGTTTTCAAATGTAAAAATTAAAGCAACATATATATATATATATATATATATATATATATATATATATATATATAAAACATCATATGAAAAATGCTCCAAATAATTATTGATTAGAGAAATGCAAATTAAAAACCTATGAGGTATGGCCTCACGCCTATCAGATTGGCCAAGATGAGAAAAAAGGAAAATGATCAATGTTGGAGAGGTTTGGGAGGACTGGAACATTAATGCATTGCTGGTGGAGTTGTAAATGTATCCAACCATTCTGTAGAGCAATATGGAATTATACCCAAAGAGCAATAAAATTGTTCATTCCCTTTGACCCAGCAATTCCAATTCTAGGCCTATATTCAGAAGAAATCACAAAACAGGAAAAGTTCCATATTATGGAATACTACTGTTCTATAAGAAAACATAAAGGATCAGACTCTAAAGAAGCATGGAATGACCATTGTACAGGATCTGATGCTGAGCAAGGAGAGTAAAACTAAGAGAACAATTTACACATTAACAACAACATTGTGAGGTGAACAACCTTGATGGAAGCAGCTCCTCTCAGCAGTTCAGAGACCTAGGACAACTGTATTAGACCGGCTATGGACAATGCTATTCCCTATCCAGAGGAAGAAAAACAAAGAAAACCAAAACAAAACAAAACAAAACACACACACACACACACACACACACACACACACACACACACACACACACACACATACACAAAAAGGTGAGAAATAATCCTTCAGAATCTGATGAATGAATGTATTATAAAAATTATCTCATGCATTTCTTTCCATTAATCCTAATTCCTCATATTGAAACTAATCTGTAAATATGTTTATCAAAAATATGTATGTGCAATGCCAACCTGACTGTTAGCTGCTGAGGGGAGGAAGATGGGAAGGGAAGGTGGAAGGAAATTTTGTAACTTAAAAATATACATATGCATATAGATGAAAACAGATTAAATAAATTCATTTTAAAAAAGAAAGTAAACAATGGGATCCTGCTACCTAGACTATATTTTTATAGTGAAAGAAAAAAGGATATAATTGTCTTCCTTCCTTGATATATTCAAATTGACATAATACCCTTCTGTACCTGTGAGTCACCAGAACCCATCCTGAGACTAAGACGACTGAGTTCTTTATATATTTTGTTGTTGTTGTTTTATTCCTTACACATGATGAACCTGGATGAGTCGTTGTTTCAAAGCAGAAGTCTGATTTATTCTTGAAAGGGCAGTTCAGTCAAATCACCATCCAAGTGCTTAATAAGTATTTTTTTTAAAATTTGACTCCTGTAACTTTAGTGTATTTCTCTCTCTCTCTCTCTCTCTCTCTCTCTCTCTCTCTCTCTCTCTCTCTCTCTCTCTCTCTCTCTCTCCCTCCCTCCCTCCCTCCTCCCTCCCTCCCTCTCTCTCTCTCTCCTCCAAATTATGTATCTAGATACGCTATATTCTTAAATCAATGAAAAATCCTTTAAGGCAAAGACTCAACAATGATAGAATAATCTTCTAAAAGAGATTTAGCTCACATTTTATTGTTGTAAAAGCAAACTACTCTCAGGGATAAAGTTCATACTCATGCCTGTCTTTTAAAGTCTCACAACAAGACACTAGTTGCCCTACCTTTCCAAATGTACCTCACATTGTTCCCCTTGTTGTTCTCTAATCTTAATGCTTTTTTTTGTTCTTTGAATACACTATGTACACCCTCTCCTTTCTCTGACTCCTAGTTTATGGTGTTCCTTCTGCCTAGAGTATCATCTCTTCTTTATCTATTAAATTCCAACCCTTTTTTTGAAAATTTAACTCAAATGCCATCTTAAGGAAATCTTCTTTCATCTCTTGGTCAGAAATGGATCCCCCCCAAACTTCAAAGTTTTGCAGTTTTACAATGCTCTTATCAAATAGCACTTATATACACCTTATTCCTCTACCAGATTAGATTAGTTCCATCAGCTAACATTTTAATGCTTAGATGGAGACTGATAACTAAGTAGGTGCTTAATAAAGTTTATTGATTGTTATTGACTGATGAGAAAAGGGATTTGATATAGACATAGAGATAGAGATAGAGATAGAGATAGAGATAGAGATAGAGATAGAGATAGAGATAGAGATAGAGATAGAGATAGAGATAGAGGAGATAGAGATAGAGAGAGATAGAGACAGAGACAGAGACAGAGACAGAGACAGAGACAGAGCTAGAGATAGAGCTAGAGCTAGAGCTAGAGATAGAAATAGAGATAGAGATAGAGATAGAGATAGAGAAAGAGATAGAGATATAGAGACAGAGACAGAGACAGAGCTAGAGCTAGAGATAGAGATAGAGACAGAGACAGAGACAGAGACAGACAGAGATAGAGATAGAGATAGATAGTGTCTCAGTCTTAAGACCTGTGCAGTATTCTCCACATAAGGATTACCTTAAAAAAAAGTTTGTTGATTTCATTTCCAGGCAACAGAGTTCCATTGCCTTCTCTTCCTGATTTCCATTTATAATTGGAGTCCCCATATGCTAATGTTCTGAAATCTGCAATGCTAATTATGTAACTCTACAAATACCTCAAACTACCCTTGTTCTTTTTTTTATATATCAATCATGCTTTCTTACTTTCACCACCTTTATTAGTGTGATACTATAAACCTGATGGCTTTGCCTATCTTATTTAGGAAAATATAATTAGATAACCTATTACTGGAAGAAAACTGTAATAATTAATACAAGGCTAACACTGAGAAAAACTGAACAGCTAGTTTTACTGGGTCTTTTCATCTCTAATTTCATCTCCTCCAACCTATTTATTCCAATATCCTCAAGCTGTCTTCTCACTACCCAGGATACCTCAGTTCCTGGTTTTATTAAATGGTTATCCAACCTTTTTCCCCTCACCTATTATGCAACATTCCTGGCTATTTCAATGGAAAGAAATAACTTCATTTTTAAAAATTTACAGTTGAAAATGTATTACTCATTTGCATATTTAACATATTTTAGTTCCTTTAATCAAGTTTTTCACGAGGGTCTTTCAGGCATCAGTAATAGTCAAATAGAAAATTTCTTCAGACATTGAAACCCCAATGGACAATGAATCAGATAAGCTGGTCTTAATACTTCCAAATAGAAATTTTTTGCGTGATTTTATTTTTTTAATGTTAACTAGAAAAGGAATTCAGCTTATCAATGTCATAGAGAATCCCCACACACCAAGGAATATAATAATCCCATTATTGATCAATTAAAACTGAGAATCCATTCCTCTAGAATTAGAGGAGTTGGTGGTGAATAGATAATCTTCCTCTTTTTGTCTGTACACAGATCTAATATGAGTCTATATTCTAGTATACCTTCAATTTTTTAAATAGTTTGAAATGAGCCTGTGCTAATGGAATATAGGATAAATAATTGTTAATTTACAAAATTGTTGCAATTCTAGCAATACTTTAAGGATGTCAGACTCCTGGTAATATATTTAGATTTTCATAAAACTTTATGAAATTTACGAAAGCAATTTAGTCTAACAAATAAGTTTCATTTACTTGCTTCATCATATCAGCAACTGTCAGGACTTTTTTCTAAACATATTAGCTAACTCAAAAATCAACATCCTGGGTGTAATCATTCTGCTTACCAATCCACCTAACTCCTTTCTATGATGAATTTGCTTTGTATTCTTCTATTCGATTGAATAAGGTTAAGTTTTAGGATAGGGGAGTCTATTTTTTTTCTTTAAGAAGACAATATATATTAAGGAAAAACAATTTGTAGTTAATAATATGCATAGCAGAGGATTATAGTAAGTCCAATTACTTCTTCATGTCTCATACTAAATTTATATTTCATTATAGGCAGTTACTATAAAATTAATAACAAAAATTCAATATATGCAAAAGAAGACAATGAACTTGAAATTCAGAAATGAGAATATTTGCAGTTGGAGGTTCAACCATACCATTTACAAACCATGAAAATGGATAAGTAACTAGAACCAAAGCTAACAAGAAGGAAAAGTATGTATTTGTCATTGCAAAAATGTTATGATTTTAGTTACATTTAGCTTGCCTCTGAAATTGAACACCATCTTTTTGAAAATAAATATTTCTCCATAGATATTCTGCAACTTCAAATCAAGTACTATACTAGATGAGTCTCCAAATGAGTGAGTGAATGGACCAGATGAGAAGGCAAGGAGAGGTTGTGATGTACTGTTTTGGAGTATGCATCCACATTGCTATGACCACAATTCCCTGAAATAATGAGATAAATATTCCTTGTTTTAAAGGAAGAAACACATTCAGAAATTATATGTTGGGGTGGCTAGGTGACTCAGTGGATAGAGCACCAGCCCTAGGGTCAGAAGTACCTGAGTTCAAAGCTGGCCTCAGACACTTAATAATTGCCTAACTGTGTGACCTTGGGCAAGCCACTTAACCACATTGCCTTGCAAAAAACCTTAAAAAAAAAGAAATTATATGTTAACTTGAACATAGGTTTCACTGATATCTTCAGTCTTTCCTTGAGGTAACCATAACTTTTGTAACTACCTTGTTTCTAGGATTGTGTTGCTAACTTTTAAGTCTTTAACTGTGACACTCCGAGAAGTTCAGAGAATCCTTGGAGCAGGTGAGATGTTTATAGTGACCTGAACTGAAGCCACTACTATGTTAAACAGATCTGTCAGCTTAAGAATGCTAGCATCTTCTGGTTTGGATTCAGTCTTAGTCCCTGAAGAGACCTCATAGGTAAACTAAAATTTAAGGTGTTATCCAAAATGCTGAGGGGCAAAAGGATAGAATATTATATATGTCCCTAAGGCTGCTTCTCTATCTAATAATATCAGGTTATTCTGATAATGCTACATCTCATACACTTAACAAGAAATTTAAAAATATATGTATTCTATTGATGAGAAGTAGTGAAAGAGTTATTTTGTTCTCCTTTGGAAATTTCCTTTATAGAGGTTTATCCTTCACATAGCTACAAAATTCTTTGATAATAACCTTTCCCCTCTTGTTTTTACTTTGAGAGTAATATCTTTGATTCTCAATTTACAGGGTATTCAAAAGTATATTACTTGACACATACAAACTAATATCTCCCTAAATATCAAACCCTATATTTTACTTCACTGAACATAATAATAAGGCAAGATCATTAGAAAAAAATCACAACTATATAGGCATGTCCCACAAAACGTTGACCTGGCCCACACAATTTGTTAATAATATTGTCCGTCTCTTTTAACCAAACTATAATTTGACTATTAATTAATCAACTTCAGTTAATTAATGCTCAGTCTTGAACTCAGTGTGAATCTTTCTTTCTCACTTTTGTTAATTACATAACATAGAGTCTGTGTTATAATGGATAGAATTCAGGAAGATCTGGGTTCAAATCCTACCTCTGTTACTGTTTGATTTTTGAACAAGTTTTTTAACTTCCCTGGACCTCAGTTTCCTAAAGCACAAAATGAGATCTGTGGCTCATTCTAAATTTAAATCTATTTACCTATAATGCACATTAAAGCTCAAACTAGCACTTGGGAGATTCTTGCAATTAAGATAGTCCCTCTTCCCATCCTCCTTTAAAATTGTCAAGAGTGATTGCTTTTTGTTTTTTCATTACACCTAGTTCCTTTCCCCACCCCCAAACTCACCTCAAAATTCTACAGGCAGCTAACTTATAACCTCAGGTGACTTGGTATATCAAGTCTCTAAACCTTCTGTCTGTAAAAGTATTCAAGCAGCCTTGCCCAACTCAGCCTCATTATAGTGGCAGGTTTCTGTTAAGGTCTATTTTAAACTTTTTTCTTCCTGATTTTTGGTTGCCCAGGAGCATCTCTTCCATTTATAACACTGTTGCTATGATACTAACTGCCTCTTGCAATGTTGCTTGACCTAAAGTTGAGTTTTAACAGAACCAATTTGAGAAATATATATATGGGGAATGGGAGGAATGAGAAGGGAATGGGTTGGTCTTCCATTTAAAATTATGTTAACTTAAGAAAAACACTTTCCTTCTTTGGGGTCAAATGTTCTCATTTATCATGATTGTCCTTTATCACACTTTTTGCCTTCCCTCTCTTTTTGCCTTTTAATTTAGAATAATAACTTCAATGCTCTAGGTTGCAAGATGAGCAAATTTCCTCTACTGGTGCAGATAAGCATCTTCTCTACAATTTATGTTCTTAGATCCTGAGAATTTTATGGGTCACTGAGAAATTAAGTAGTTGCCCAGGGTCCTATGGGAAGGAATGATAGGGAAAGGAATGGATATTCATTAATCACTTACTATGGGTAAGTCACTATGCTCAGCCCTTTACAAGTGTCTTGCATGATCCTCAGAACAACACTGGAAGGAAAATGCTTTGTGTATCCCCATTTAACAGTTGAAAGCAGAGAAAGAGCTGATTCACACAGCTAGGAAGAGTTTGAGGCTAGTTTTGATCTTAGATTATCTGACTCCAAATTATCCCTTTATAAATGATTTCATTAAAGTACATAGAGGAAATGGATCCAAGAAAACCAGCAAACACTGCTGTTAAAATGTGCTAATTAAAAGCAAAATAAATAACAATTTTTAAAATGTGCTAAGTCCTGGAAACAGTCACCTTAAAGAGCATAATTAATTGCTTCCTCTTTCTATGACCTAAACACCTTCCTTGAATGTCCCACTTGTTAGTGTTCCTTCCTATCTTCATCATTATTTGGAGTTGTCAGTGCTGGCCCCTGTTTGGATGAATGAATTAACTTATCTTTCCTGCATTGTTCTTGTTTCCTTTGCCATGATCCTTTAGGTATCTCCAGTTAAATGATATCCTCTCCCAATAACCTTTAAGATAACCTTTAAGGCTAGGGACTAGAAGTTTGGGGGATTAGAGAATGTCTAGAAGAAAGTAGGACTTCACCAGAACCTTGACAGAAGCTAAAGATTCTATGAAGCAAAAAGGAAAAAGGGAAAAACTTATAGCAAAACCTTAGAAATGGAAGATGGAATGTTAGACTTGAGGTGCAGCCAGTAGGCCAGCATGGATAAAGCATGAGGTGTGTTCCAAGAATAAGAAGATGAGATAAAAATCAGCACCAATAAAGAGTGTTTCTTATAAAAGTGAAATAACAGGTCCAGACTCATTTACCAAGGGGATAAATGTATTACAGATCTACATACACATATATAGGTATGTACATATTATGTATATAAACATACACATAATTATGTAATATATTTACATAGATTTTTGTATCTAAACATATACATATTCATATATATGTATATAAATATGTATGTATATCTATCTATCTATATATACATATATAAAACATTCCTCAAAATAACACTCTACTGTCTCATGCTGTCTCCTCTTTGAACATAATCAACTATATTGTTCACCAACTGAGAATTTATACCAATCTAATCTGGCTGTACAGTACTTCTGGACTAGAAACAGTATGATGGAACCCATAAATTGTTGGGATGTCTAGTGGTTAAACATGGTCCATAGTGAGGTGGATAGGTGGAATAGTAGATGGAGGTCTAGGCCTATTGTTAGGAAGACCTGAGTTCCATTATTATTAAATTTGTATGACTCTGGGCAAGTCATTTAACCTCTGCTTCCTTTGGTTTCCTTAAATGTAAAATAGGGATAATAAATGCACCTTTCTCACAGGCTATCAAATATGATTATATTTGCAAACAATTTAGGTACTATATAAGAACTAATAGGTACTATATAAACACTAGCTATTATTATTACCTAATTTTAAATAGCACTGATTTGAATTTATGACAATATCTGGGTCCATACCACATTTTATATTGAATTCTGTGTTTATGATTGTTCTTTCATTTATATATACTGTGCCTTTAGGTTCCTTTTATTCCAATTCATTTTTCTTTCAACATAAGGTAACCAGATTAATCTTCTTGAAATGAAACTTTCATTATTGTGCTTTACTATTAAAAAAAGAAAGAAAATCTGAACATCCCTCTCCCTGAGATTACATGCACATAACCTGCAGGCTACAGTTTGAGTTTTTTAAATCTATTCTTCAAAATCTTTTAGAAACTGGCATAAACCCATATTTCTAAATTCATCTTAAATTAAACAACTGAATTCTTCCCATCAAATTATCTTCTCTCCATTGTCCCTAGGTACTTGCTTATTTTTATTCATATCAATCTGCATCCTCCCTATCCCCAATGTTCATATTCCCTTCACTGTTTATCTGAACTCTACCCATTCTTTATGGACCAGGACAAATTTACCTTTACCATGAAACTATACCTGATCACTGTAGCCTGTTCTAATTACTTCAGCTCTCTGAAAGTTCATGGAAGCTAATACATATTTATTGTTTATTATAAATTTAATGATTTATGCTATCAGCCCGATGATTTTGAAAGCATATTGTAGACAAAGGGTATATTCTTCATTTCTTTCTTTCTTCATCAGTTATCTGTACAAAGTTCTATATAGAAGATATATTTAATAACTTAGTTATTAACTGAAAAAACATTATAATAGAAAATGCTAAAATATTACTAAAATTTCACATCATTATTGTTATAATTTTGTATAAAATCACTGTGATCATATATGAACATGGATTTAGTTCTAGAAGGAAACTCAGAATCCAATTCAATCTTTTTAAAGGTAAGGAAAATCAAATCCAGAGAAGTGAAATGAACTGCCTTTGGTCACAAAGGGAATTAAAAAGGCTATCTATGTCAAGTCCAAAAGCATTTATTTAGATATTACTTTGTTCCTGGCACTGTGAGAAGTCCTAGAGACTCAAAGAAAGATCAAAACAGTCCCTACTCCTATCTAATGGAGAGGATAGCATGCAAACAGATAAAGCTTATATATACTTAGTGTCTGCATATGCATATATATATAAATAGATGGATATAGATATATACAAACACATACAAACATATAAGATTTTTGTTTGTTTTAGATTTTGTTGTTAAATTGCATCTGATTCATTGTGCTGTCATTTGGGATTTTTGTGCCAAAGCCACTGGAGAGCTTTTTCTTCAGTTTATTTTACATATGAGGAAACAGAACCCAAGAGGATCAAGTGATTTGTCCAGGATAACAAAGCTAGATTTTCTAACTTGTGACCTTGGGCAAGTCACTTTACCCTGTTGTCTCAAGGGTCATGAATCTTGAGGGAAGAAGAGGTATACACAACTGAAAAGTGACAAAGTAATTGAAAGTCTTTATATAGAGGAGAAAGAATAAAAACAGTTATTGTTGAAATGATCTCAAGAAAATGGATGGGTGACAAAGAAGAATGCACAGGTGAAAGGGAAAGGGAAAAGGAGAATGGGCAAAACTGTTTTACATATTATAGGTGTTCAGGTAAGATCTGTTATAACAATAGGAAAAATGGTGGGGAGTGGGGAGTGAGCAACATTTAAACCTTACTCTCGTCTGAATTGTTTCAAAGAGGAAAGAATATGCAAACACACATATACACACAAGCACAGGTATATAAATACATACACATATGCGTATGTATATATCTCTGAGTTATTTTTGTTAATAAACCTTTACCCAACTCAATCTAGAAATCTATATTAACCAACAGGGAAGTAGGAAAAAAAAGAAGAGAAGAAAAAGGATATGGATAAAAGGGAGGGCAGATAAATTAAAGCAGTAATCAGAAGCAAGTCTTTTGAGAGAGAGAGAGAGAGGAGAGAGAGAGAGAGAGAGAGAGAGAGAGAGAGAGAGAGAGAGAGAATGAGAAGATATATGATGGAGGATAGAAGGAAAGGCACAACTATTTTCAAAACTGTGACTATGAATGGAATGAATTCATTCATAATATGATAATGGATAATAGACCAAATTAGAAATTAGAAGCCAATAATATATTGTTTACAAGAAACATAAGGCAAAGTAAAATCAAAAATAAAAATTTAAAGGGATAGGTGGAGTAACTACATCTTGCTAAAAGGCAGCATTAACAATTAAGTAACAGGGCAGCTACGTGGCACAGTGGATAAAGCACTGGCCCTGGAGTCAGGAGTACCTGAATTCAAATCTGGCCTCAGACACTCAGACACTTACTAATTACCTAGCTGTGTGGCTTTCAGCAAGCCACTTAACCCCATTTGCCCTGCAGAAACCTAAAAAAAAAAACCAATTAAGTAACATCAATTCTAAACATGAAAGCACTTACTGATGTAGCATCCAAATTCTTAAATGAAAATTTACATGAATAGCAAGAAGTAAATAGTAATACTATACTAATGGTGAACTTCAACTTTTCTCTCTTAATAGCTAGATAAATCTAAACATGAAATAAAAAAGAATTGAAGAAGATAAATAATTTTTAAAGGATGGTTATGATAGATTCTTGATAAAAATTAAATAGGAATAGAAAGGAATATTGATTTATTTTTCCTCATCTATAGATGCCATCTTCTGAAAAATTTACATTAGGATATAAAAATCCCAAAAGTAAGTGAAGGAAAGCAGAAATATTAAATATCATTTTGTCTATATTGCAATAAACAATATATTCACCAATGGACCATGAAAGCAGAGATTAAAAATTAATTTAACTATAAAACAATCTTAAAGAGTAGATTGGGTTAAAGAACAAATCATAAAAGCAGTTAATAATTTTATTGAAAAGAAAAACAACAGTGAGGCAATATACCAAAATTTATTGAATGCTGCCCAAGCAATATTTAGGAGATAATTTATATTATTAAATGCATAAATCAATAAAAGATAGAAAGACTCAACAAATTGTCTGCAATGCTTAAAAAAATGGAAAACTAGAAATGAAGAACAAATTAAAAACCCCTAATTAAACACCAAAGTAGAAATCCTGAAAATTAAAGAAGAAATCATAAAAAATAAAATTAAAATATTGAACTAATAAATAAAAAGAGGAAATAGTTTTTAATATCAAAACATAATATGTTAATTTGATTTTTTAAAAGAAAACAATCATTTTAATATGTCAAAAATAAAAAGGTTGAATAACCACAAATGATGTTGAAATTTAAGCAATTATTAGGCATTTCTGTGCTAAAATATATAATAAAAACTAATTATTCAAATGAAATGAGCATTCATAAAAATACAAACTGCACTAATTTACAGAAGATGAAATAAAACATTTAAAATTATTTTCTTAAAATGTGTGTGTGTGTGTGTGTGTGTGTGTGACTGAGCAAGCAATAAATGAACACTCTAAGTAAAATCCCCTAGGTTGGATAGATTTAAGTAGTGAATTCTAGGAAACATTTAAGAATCAATTAGTCCCAATATGACATAAACTCTTTGAAAAAAATAGGGGGGTGGCTAGGTTGCTCAGTGGATAAAGCACCAGCCCTGGAGTCAGGAGTACCTGAGTTCAAATCTGGTCTCAGACACTTGATAATTACCTAGTTGTGTGGCCTTGGGCAAGCCATTTAACCCCATTTGGCCTGCAAAAAGATCCTTAAAAAAATAGGTCTACTAAATAGGTTTACTAAATTCCTTTTTATGAATCAAATATATTTTTGATAACTAAACTAGGAAGAATAAAAATGAAAAATAAAATAAAAGCTATGAGTCTACTGTAATAAATATTGATATAAAAATTTTAAATAAAATATTGATAGGGAAAATGCAGCAATATATTACAAAGACCAATTTGACCATGTGGGATTTAAATCAAGAATACTGGATTGATTCAATAGTGAGAAAATTATCAGCACAATTTACCATATCAATAATAAAAACAACAAAAATAATATTATTTTCTCAATAAATTGCATTATCTGTCACACAGATAATTTACTACCTAGCCAACATGACTCTGTATAGAAAGTGCTTATTTGTGGTTTTAGAAAAAACACTGCTTAACATTTTAAGGAAAAAATCATTTATTCCTATGCTTTTTAATGTTTTTCAATAGCAATGGGTATTATATCTTTTTTTTGAGTGCCTTATGTAATTTAGTGACAAACATGACAGAAAAAAATGACAAATGCTGACAGAGATATGTGGGAAAATAGTTATACTAATGCATTATTGGTGGAGTTGTGAACTTCTCTAATCATTCTGGAAAACAACTTGGAACTTTGCCTAAAATGCTAAAAAAAACTGTGCATACCCTTTGATCCCCAAAATAACACTAATAGGTCTATATACCAAAGCAATCGCAGAAAAGGGGAAATGACACGTTTGTACAAAAAAATTATGTAAGTTCCTTATTTTGGCATGAGAGAACTGAAAATTAGGGGGTGCCCATCATTTGAGGAACAACTCAACAAGTTGTGATAGATGATTATGATGGAATATTATCAAACTATAAGGAATGATGAGCAGAAAGAAAATAAAAGAAATAATGAACAAGATGCTTTCAGAAAAACCTGGGAAGACTTAGATGAACTGATGTAAAATAAAGTGAGCAGAAGCAGGAGAACATTGTAAACAATAACAGCAGTGTTCTAACAATAATCAGCTATGAAAGATGTAGCTACACTGATCAATACAGTGATCCAAGACAGCTCCAAAGAATCCTAACAAACTAATGTTATCTACCTCCATAGGGAAAATGGATGAACTCTGAGTGTAGATAGTAGCATAGGTTTTTAACTTTATTTTTCTTGAATTTTTGTGTGTATATAGTTTGCATGATATATTACTTGCCCTTCTCATTGGATGGGGAGATATAGATGGGCAGGAGAAAATTTAAAATTCAAAATTTAAAATAAAAAGAATGTTTAAGAAACATTAAAATATAAATGGGAAATATTAAATGAAACAGAAATGTAATCAGAAAAAGAATAATGAATATTATAAAATTATACAATTGGTAGAATTTATATAAAATCAATTCTCATCATTTGAGCCTTACATAGTTATGCTATATAAAGTCACCATGAAAAATAAATTAGTGAATACTGAACTATTATGCTTAGGGAAATTTTAGAATTAAATTGCTGAGAGACTCTGGTCACAAAATGATCAGTTAGCACTTCCCTGTGAGACCTCCTGCATATATTCGTTAAGCTTCTTCCTTTTCCTAGATTTATAGTATTGATGATTCACAAATATTAAAATGTAAGCCATCAGCACTATCACTCATGACTGAGTGAAGTTTACCTAACATGTATTTTTCTCTCTTTGGTATATCATAGCTTTTTTGCTTTTGGGAAAACTGGACAACTCTTCAGCATTTTACTTTGAGATCATTTTCCACAGTAAATTCATCAATAAAATCATAAAAAATATGGAAAACATTAATATAGAACTGAAATAAGAAAACATAGTTTTGTTTTGGTTTAATTTCAGGTGGAAACATGGACACCAAGTAACCAAAATGCCAATGGATACATAATAAAAAAATCACAAGCAATGATTTTGGGGCTACAAATATATATTTTTTTCTAGTAAGTTAATTCATAAGTACAGAAATCATGAAAATGAATATCAATTATATTTGATGTTTATATAAAATCTTTACTACTACAATTATATTAATGCAAGGAAAAATAAAATGAAATGAAATACAGACATCAAATAACTTTTTAAATTTTATTTATTTATTTTCACATTACTATAATAATCTTCTTGTAAAAGGAAACATAATCTTCCTGGCCTCCACAAAGATAGAGAAACCTCAAGAAAAATAACAAGAGAGAAAAAATAGTGCATTTCTGTCAGTGTTCAGATTCCATTGGCTTTGTCTCTGGGATGAGTTACATTCTTTATATAAGTCCACTGGAGAAGTTTCAATATTTTTCCCCACAGTTGTTATTGTTAGTTGTATTTCCCTCCATTTTATTCCTCCCCAATCCCGTTTATTCTATTCTCTCTCTCTCTCTCCTTTCACCGTGTCCTTCCTTAAAAGTGTGTTGCATCTGACTACCCTCTCCCATGATCTTCCTTCTCTTCTATCACCTACACATCCCCTTCCTTCTCCTGGCCCCTTTCTCCCATCCCTCTCCTCTCCTTTTTCATCTAGGGGAAATACAGATTTATATGTCCTATGAATTGTGTATGTTATTTTCTCTCTGAGTCACTTCTAATGAGATTTAAGGTACACTCATTCTGCCTTACCTTCTCTTCTACTCCAATGCAAAAGCTTTTTTCTTGAGTCATGTGAAATTCTATTTCTACTTTCCTTTTCTTCCAGTACATTCCTTTATCACCCATTGACTCCGTCTTTATAATATATTATTATATTATAATGTTAAAAAACCAGTTTAGGTCAAATGGAAAAAGTAACTCAAAAGGTCAATGAGGGAAAGAATTCCGTAAAAAGCAGAATTGGCCAGATGGAAATGGAGATTAAAAAAGTTCTCTGAGGAAAATAACTCCTTCAAATAGAGATTGGAGCTAAGGGAAGCTGATGACTTTGTGAGAAATCAAGAAACAATATAAAAAAAACCAAAAGATTCCTATTTCTATGCTAGCACCGTCTTGGCACCATCCCATAAATTTTGATTTGAATCAGATGATAATGATTGTTTCACTCAACTACTTCATTTTGATGGAAGAAGAAACTGAAGCACAGATAAATTAAGTGACTTCTCCAAGGTCAAGGAGAGAAGTGGCAGCACACCTGAGAGAAAGAAGACCCTATCTCTCTTTATTCTAGGTCCAGTACTCTTTCCACTTTACCTCAAAGTTCATTTTTCAAAAGCCATTTGCAGAGCTGAATATACAGGGCAAATAAGGGAGATCATATGATATACTCTGACTTGAAAAGCTCCTTCATGGTTTTGAAGTATATAGATTATAATTTGTTCCTTCCACAAGAATGCAAGCGCAAATGAAGTTAGGGAACATGTCTATTATTGCTGATATTCATTCTTGCTTATAACTGATAGCTTCCCTAAAGATATACTATAATATTGAAGAAGAAAAGCAGGTAAGTAATAAGCAGTATTTATTTGGGAATTTGGGATTTGGGTGAGACAGTTTGGTAATAGTAATAAAAGGAAAGAAACAATAGAATATTTGAAGAAACACATGACAAATATTATGGCAGTTTATATTTTAATTGACCTTATTTTTCAGTTATTTTTTTCATTAATTTTAAACCGTGCTTTTTAAAAATTCATCCAAGTATATTCTTTGATGCAACACTTGATTATAGTGAAATATTATTCAAAGCTCAAATGAGGTCACATTACACAATGCTTTTAAATGCAGTATGTAAGTAAAGCAATGTTAAAAGACCTGTCACAATTCAGGAAGTGATTTCAGATGCCTTTTAAAGATTTTTAAAACAATTCCCCCTCCCCCTCTCTCTTACACACACACACACACACACACACACACACACACACACACACACAAACACACACACATACACAAAGGCTCCTTCATATAATTCATAAGATAATTTTTATCTCTCAAAGCAGGATTTGCCAGATATCAAGGAAAACTAATAATCTGAATAGAATGTAAAAAGTGGAACAGGCTTCTAGAAATCCAAAACAGGATTCTACTTCCTAAATTAGATATATTATTTGATATTCAATTGCTTGAGAAACAGTTCAATCTCAAAAATGGCAATTTTCTGAACATGGCATATTCTAAACAACAAATAGCAACCCTTGTGATATAAATAGTTTTCTCTCTGAGCAGTTATTCTTTCAAATGTACAAAATAAAATGTACTTATTCTTCAATCATATTATTTTTTTAGATATTACTATGAATTTATAAAAACAAATAGTGTACCAAAGCTATCTAATGACACATTTACTCAAACTGCATTTCCCATATTTATAACTTAAAGCATTTCAATAGCTTCTGTGAATAAATTTTTTAAAATGTCAATTTTCAAACATCAGCCCACCAAATCCATCAGAATAACATAGGGAAAAGCCCAAATAATAATGTTCTGACGTTCATGGCAACTTATGTGGTAAAGTGGGGGTCCTAGATGAGAGAGGCATTAGATGGGAAGAGAAAGTATATCATCTTTATGTGGTAGCTCTGTGCAATCCTGCTCCTGGTCTCCAGAATTTGGGTGGAGCAAAAGATGGCAGCGTGAAGGCAGTATTTTCCAGAAACTTCTTCCCCAATAAACTTCAAAAGCCATCAAATTATGACTCTAGCCAAAATTTAGAGGGGCAGAACCCACAGAAAGACTGAGTGATATATTTTCCCAGTCCATGATAGCTTAAAAGTTCTGGGGGAAAGGTGTGTTTCACTAGGACCAGGGGTTGGAGAAAATCCCTGGCCACAGCTCAACACAGCTCAGCACAGCCCGGGATAACTGGGAACTTGAAGGGGCAGTGAGTGAATTCTGCTGCACCAGAATGGGTATGGAGAGAGGAGAACTGACCTCAGAGCAGCCCTGCAGCAAGAACCTGCAGTAGGAATCTGGGGAAACCAGACTGAGCCTCCAGGGCACAGCCCACAGATGATAAGGGGGTCAGGGGAGACTGCAGAAATCCCTCTGCTCTCCCTGGGGCAAGAATCTTCTGTTTGCCCACACTAAGATTCAGGTTGCAATTTGGCCTTCCATACTAAGATAGCAGGGATCCTCCTCACAGCTCCAGGGCAGAGGACAGTGCCTGTGGTCATCTACATATCAAAGCACAGGAAAGAGAACATAAGATCTTGGAGGAATAAAGATCCTAATGGGGTGTCCCCAAAAAACCCCAAAGTGGGTGTCCCAATAATACTCAAAAACTCAGGAAGCATACCAAAACCAGGCTCAGGCTGGAGAAATGAGTAAACAGAGAAAAAAGAGGAACACCATAGAGAAATTATTTGTCTATGATCCTAAGAAGGATCAAAATATTAAATCTGAAGATGAGGAAGTACATGTAAAGACTCCAAGAAAACTGAAGTTGGGTTTAGGCTAGGACAGAGCTCAAAAAAGATTTTGAAAATCAAGTAAGGGAGATGGAAGAAGAAATGGGAAAAAAATAGAGAGATGAAGGAAAACCATGAAAAAGAAGTCAGCAGCTTAGTCAAGGAGATGCAAAAAAATACTGAAGAAAATAACATATTTTTGAACAACATAGGTCAAATGGATAAAAGAGTTCAAAAAGTTATTAAGGAGAAGAATGCTTTAAAAAGCAGAACTGGCCAGATGGAAAAGAAGATAAGAAAACCCTCTGAAGAAAATAAATGCTTCAGATGTAGAATGGAGCTAAAGGAAGTTGATGACTTTACAAGAAGTCAAGATACAATATTTCAACACCAAAAGAATGAAAAATTAGAAGAAAATGTGAAACATCTCATTGAAAAAACAACTGATCTGGAAAACAGATTCAGAAAAAATAATTTAAAGATTATTGGGATACCTGAATGTCATGATCAGAAAAAGAGTCTTGACCTCATTTTTAAAGCAATCCAATAGGAAAATTGCCCAGATATCCTAGAAGTAAAGGGCAAAATAGAAATTGAGAGAATTCACTGATCTCCCCCAGAAAGAGATGCAAAAAAAAAAAAATCCCAAGGAATATTATAGCCAAGTTTGAAAACCCCCAAGTCAAAGAGAAAATATTACAAGCAGTCAGAAGGACACAATTCAAATATTGTTGGAGCTGCAGTCAGGATCACACAGGACTTAGCAGCAACTACATTAAGGGATTGTAGGCATTGGAATATAATATTCAAAAAGGCAAAAGAGCTTGGAATACAACAGAGAATCAACTACCCACAAAACTAAACATCCTCTCCAGGGGAAAAGTTTGAATTTCAATGAACCAGGAGAATTTCAAATGTTCCTGTTGAAACAACCAGAGATGAACAGAAATTTTGACCTTCAAGTATAGGACTCAGGTGAAGCATAGAGAGTGAAGGAGAAGGGTAAAATATGAGGGACTTAATGATGAACTGCATGTATTCCTGCATAGAAAAATGATACTGATAATATTTATATAAAACTTCTCATTTAATAGAGCAGGTAAAAGGAGCTTTTAGAGACGAAGCACAGGAGAGAGTTGAATTTGAAGACATAATAAATATATTATAAAAGTGGAGTCAGTGGCTAAAAGGGTAATGCACTGGGAGAAACAGAAAGGAAAGGTGATATATATATATATATATATATATATATATATATATATATTATAATGAGCTTTTGAAATGATATGGAAGGGGGGAATGTGAGGGGGAATGAGGGAACCTTCACTCTCATCAGAAATGCCTCAAAGAGGAAACAGCATATACATTTAATAGAGTATAGACATCTAGAGTAAAAAGGAGAGAAGGGGAAAGGGGTAAGTGGGGATGTGGGTGATAGAGGAGAGGGTAGATCATAGGAGAGAATAGTCAGATATAACACATTTTCTTTTTTACTTCATGCAAGGGGATTGAATTGGGTGGCCTATCCAGGATCACAGGGTCAGGTGGTTGCTGGGTCTCAGGGGTGATATGTGGGCTAAGGGCCTCTTGGCTCTAGGGCTGGTGATTAGGCCACTGTGCCACTCAGCTACCCTACAGCACATTTTAGAAGAGGGACAGAGTGAAAGGAGAGAAAAAATATAATATATGGTAGTGGGGAGGAATGAATGGAGGGAATTACAATCAGCAACAGTGGAAAAATATGGAAGTAACTTTTATGATGAACTTATCATAAAGAATGTGATCCACTTGAAACAGAGCTGATAGTGTTGGAACACAGGCTGAAGCACATTTTTTTCTCTTTATTTCTCATGAGGGTCTATATTTTTTGGGGGTGGGGATATTATGTTTGCTCTTAAACAAAAATGTTTTGGTACTGTATAAAAAGTAACCATCACTTGTATAAAAATATTCAGAGCAGCCCTGTTTGTGGTGACAAAGAATTGGAAATTAAGTAAATGTACTTCAATTGGGGAATGGCTTAACAAAATGTGGTATATGTGTGTGATGGCACACTACTGTTCTATTAGAAACCAGGAGGGATGGGAATTCAGGGAAGCCCAGAATGATTTGCATAGACTGATACAGAGCAAGATGAGTGGAACCAGAGGAACATTGTGGACCCTAGCAGCAGCAGGGGGGTGCTGACCAAACTTGATGGACTTGCTCATTCCATTAATGCAATAACCAGGCACAATATTTTATTTTTCTTACTTAAGGATATGATTTCTCTCTCATAATATTCAACTTAAATGAAAATATATAACATAGAAACAATGTAAAGACTAACAGACTGCCTTCTATGGGGTGGGGGGATGGAAGCAAGATTAGGGGGAAAAACTGTAAAAAATTCAAAGTAAAAAAATATCAATTTTTCAGAATTCTTGGGATATGCCATTTGTACTTGGTAATAAATGTTTATTTCTCATTGGACAAGTGGAAAAAGGTAAAATCAAATAGCTGTCAACAACAGCAACCAAATGAAATGTAAACTAGACTGTTCCACATTACTACTGATAAAAAAATCAAAAATTAAAAAAATAAAACTTTCAGGGGGCAGCTAGGTGGCACAGTGAATAGAGCACAGGTCCTGGAGTCAGGAGGACATGAATTCAAATCCAGTCTCAGACATTTAATAATTACCTAGCTGTGTTACCTTGGGCAAGTCACTTAACCCCACTGCTTTGCAAAAACACAAAAACAAACAAAAAAGAAAACTTCTAGATTTTACCCCAAAATATAGCAAACTGGCAAAAATGAACTAAATTTCAGCCATTCAATATATTTTAACATAACCACATGAAATATTGCAAATCACTAATGAGAAGAAAAATGAAAAAATAACACTCCTATGGGTTTTCACCTCATAGCCATGAGATTGGCAAATACGATAAGAAAGATAAATGACGAGTGTTAGAAGGGCTGTGGAAGGCATATACTATTAATGCACTATTACATTATAATGAACTATTGATGTGAGACAGTATTCTTCCAGTCATTCTGGAAAGCAATTTGGATCAATTCCTTAATAAGTACTGAAGTCCTTATACCCTTTAATTCCATGAAGCCACTCCAACAACCCAAAAAATTATGAAAGTGAGAAAGAGAGAGACACCATATAGAAAAAAAAAATTCATAGAAGCTCTTCTTATAGTCCAAAACTTAAAAGTAGAAGGGCAAGCAACATTTAATGAGAGGTTGAAAATCATATTCTATTAATGTAAGGAAATAGCATTGCTTCCAAGAAATGGGGGTAGGGAATGAATGGATTCTTGGAAACCTGGAAAATCCTGCATGAACTAAGACAAAATACAGTGATTAGAGCCAAAAGGACACTTTTGTAGAATACTAATAATTTTATTTTAAAATTGTTGTTTAAATTTTAAAGAATATAAAGATTTTCTTTAGAATTTTTCTGGTTTTTGTCCATGTAATTCTGTTCCAATCTAGAATAAATATTGACTGATGTCATCACTAAAGGTTCAAACAAAATGAATGAGTAAGCTTACAGATAAAATTAGTCTCCACCAGAAGTAATGTAATAATGATTGTTGTAGTTCTGTCTTTGCCACTCTACTTTCAAATATGATAAAGAAATACTAATTCAGATTTGCTCAAAAATAGATATATACCTCATGCTAACTAAGCAAAACAGTCTAAAGAATGGAGGGTTCGACTCTATTATTTTAAAAATTTCTACTGAATCAATAAAGAATGCTCAAAACAAAGGATTGCTCATTAGATAGATATCAAAAGCCCCAATTAACCAGATTAAAATTGGGCAAAGGCAAAAGAAACAATGAAAACATTACTAGGGATGCAGTATGGCATAGTATAAGGAAGACAGGATTTAGAGTAAAGAGGCTTCATATTGCATAAAACATATTCTTTGTTTCTCACTGAAATGAGTTGTAGCTCATAAAGTTATTTTAAAGAAATTACTAAGGAACACAGATTTAGAGTCAAAAAAAGTTTTACCATTCATCAAATATGAAGACATTTTATAGAAGAGGATACTGAGATCTTTTGTGATAATACAATTTTCACATTATAAACCATGGTAAAGTTAATTGAATGTATTATTATTATAGCTACTTATTACAAGCTTTGTTGACAGCAATTATCCTTATGACACAGGTTTTATTGTAGCTAAATGATAGCTCTTGGAAATCAAGGATTTTTTCTCTCTCTCCCTTTCCCTATAGGACCCTTAACTTCAATCCAATAGATTCTAAAATAAACCAGCTACTTTTGTAATCAAAAGCAAATGATAATCACCTTGCTTTTTCTTTTCCCATCCAATATGTGATAATAGCTATGTTAATTGACATTAATGGGGAAAAAAGAGGAAGGTAAGATTAGTAATAATCAAAGAAAGAATTGAGGATTCACAAGTGAATTCTATTGAACATTTAAGGAATAATTGGCTCCAAATATATGTAAACTCTTTGGTAAAATAGGGGAAGTCGGACCTCTGCTTAACTCTTTCTATGACACCAATATGGTGCTGATACCTAAACCAGGAATACTCAAAACTGAGAAAGAAAATTATAGAACTATCTCTTTGATGAATATAGACACAAAAATCTTAAATAAAATCTTAGCAAAACAATTACAACAATTGATCATTAGAATAATACATTATGACAAAGTAGGATTTAACCCAGGAATGCAGGGTTGGTTCAATATTGGGAAAACTATTAGTATAATTAATTATATCAACAAAAACCTATCAAAATTATATGATTATATCAATAGATACTGAAAAAGCTTTTGACAAAATATAGCACCCATTTCTACTCAAAACACTAGAGAGTGTAGGAATAAATGGACTGTTCCTTAGAATAATTAGCAGTATCTATCTGAAACCATCAACAAACATTATATTCAATGGGGATAGGCTAGAGGCATTACCAATAAGATCGGGGTGAAACAAGGATGCTCGTTACCACCACTACTATTCAATATCATATTAGAAATGTTAGCTTCAGAAATAAGAGAAGAAATAGAAATTGAAGGAATTAGAATTTAGAAGTAAGAGACAAAACTCTCACTCTTTGCAGATGACATGATGGCATATCTAGAGAATCCCAAGAAATCATCCAAAAAGCTACTGGAAATAATTAGCAACTTTAGCAGAGTTGCAGGATATAAAATAAACCCTCATAAATCATCAATGTTTATATATATATATATATATGTATATATATATATATATATATATATATATATATATATATATATATGACTAGCAAGATACAGCAGGAAGAGATAGAAAGAGAAATCCCATTCAAAGTAACCTCAGACAATATAAAATACCTGGGAGTCTATTTTCCAAGGCAGACTCAGAAACTTTTTGAAAACAATTACAAAATACTTCTCACACAAATAAAATCAGATTTAAAGAACTGGGTAAACATCAACTGCTCATGGATAGGTCGAGTTAATATAATAAAAATGACAATTCTACCAAAACTAAACTATCTGTTTAGTGCCCTACCAATCAAAATTCCAAAAAATTACTTTAATGAGTTAGAAAAAGTGGTAAGTAAATTCATACGAAGGAATAAAAAGTCAAGAATTTCCAATGATTCAATGAAAAACAAGTAAAAAAGAAGGTGGCGTAGCCCTACCAGATCTAAAATTAGATTATACAGCATCAGTCATCAAAACTGTCTGGTACTGATTAAGAAATAGAGTGGTGAACCAATGGAACAGACTAGGTGCAATAGCAGGTAACGATTATAGTAATCTGCTGTATGATAAACCCAAAGAGTCCAGCTATTTGGTATAAAAACTCTCTCTTTGATAAAAAAAACTGTTGGGAAAATTGGAAGTCAGTATGGAAGAAACACCTCACACCCAATACCAAGCTAAGATCCAAATGGATACAGGTTTTAGACATTAAAAACAATATAATAAACAAACTAGAAGATCAAGGATTAGTCTGCCCGTCAGATCTATGAAAAGGGAAGCAGTTTATGTCTAAGGAAGAGATGGAGAACATCACTAAAAACAAACTGATGATTTTGATTACATCAAATTAAAAAACTTTTGCACAGACAAAACTACTGTAACCAAGATCAAAAGAAATGTATTAAACTGGGAAACAATCTTTACAACGAGTATTTCTGACAAAGGAATCATTTCTAAAATATAGAGAACTAAGTCAATTAAAAAAAAAACATTCGCCAATTAACAAATGGTCAAAGGATATGCAAAGGCAATTCACAGGTGAGTAGATCAAAGTGATCCGTAGGCATATGAAAAATTTCTCTAAATTAAATCATTACTTATTAAAGAAATGCAAATTAAAGCATCTCTGAGGGACCAGAAAGGATAATGATCATTGTTGGAAGGATTGTAGGAAATCTGGAACACTAATACATTGGTGGTGGAGCTGTCAACTCATCCAACCTTTCTGGAGAACATTCTGGAACTATGTATGACCAAAGGGCAACAAAAATGTGCGTACACTTTGATGCAGCAATACCACTACTGGGCCTATACCCTGAAGAGATGATAAAAAGGGTAAAAACATCACTTGTACAAAAATATTCATAGCATTCCTGTTTGTGTTGGCAAATAATTGGAAATCAAGTAAATGTCCTTCAATTGGGGAATGGCTTAGCAAACTGTGGTATATGTATGTCATGGAACACTATTATTAGAAACCAGGAGGGAAGGGAATTTAGGGAAGTCTGGAGGGATTTGCATGAACTGATGCTGAGTGAGATGAGCAGAACCAGAAAAACATTGTATACCCTAACAGCAACATGGGGGTGATGATTAACCTTGATAGACTTGCTCATTCCATCAGTACAACAATCAAGGACAATTTGGGGCTGTCTGTGATGGAGAATACCATCTGTATCCAGAGAAAGAACTGTGGAGTTTGAACAAGGATAGAAGACTACTACCTTTAATTTGGGAGGGGGGGGAACTGATATCTTATTGTCTGATCTTGCTGTCTCTTTTACTTTATGTTTCTTCCTTAAGGATATGATTTCTCTCTCATCACATTCAATTTGGATCAATGTATACTATGGAAACAATGTAAAGACTGGTACATTGCCTTCTGTGGGGGAGGGGGAGGGAAGTAAGATTAGGTTAAAAATTATAAATCTCAAAATAAATAAAATCTTTTTTTAAAGAAAAAAGAGGGGTGGCTAGGTGGCACAGTGGATAAAGCACCAGCCCTGGAGTCAGGAATACCTGGGTTCAAATCCAGCCCCAGACATTTAATAATTACCTAGCTGTGTGGCCTTGGGCAAGCCACTTAACCCCATTTGCCTTGCAAAAAACTAAAAAAAAAAAAGAATTGAAAAAGATCAAAAGACAACAGAAGAAATAATTCTTGTTTATTTGGTCAAAAAATAAGTTTTCATATTAAATTAATCAATGCAAAGCAAAAAAACCTTTCACCTTATAAGTAAATCCCACTTTGGTTACATCAAGATTCATAGAGAAGCTCATTCTATTTTCAGTTCCTCTGGTGGGGGCTGGGGAAGATACAGGGATAAGTGTATTTATGATCAAAGAACTATAAGCTAGAAGGGGCATCAGAAATCATCTAGTCAAACTACATTCATTTATGGATGATCTATATGATGGGGCAGTCAAATTGTGCAGTGGATAGATTACTGGAAAAAGTATCTCTTTTAACACCATTTACTTTATTGTGTTTTTTATATTTTCTTTTTTGCTATGAATTTAATGATTAAAAACAAAAACAAATACTAAAATATGCAAATAAAAGAACAAAAAGTGGACAGAATAAGAACTTTGAATTTCTATTAGGCATCTACAAGTAATCATCAAGTATACATTAAACTTTACAAGGTAGCAAGAAAAATTCCCTTTTTGTATCTCTTCTAAATCATTTTATTCTCATTTTTTTGAGGCAACTGTAGTTCAATTACTTCATCAGATCAGTAAGCCCCAAAGACCCCATTTGAACTCAGGTCCTTCTGTCTCCAGGGCTGGTTGAGCTATAGTCTGAGTATTTTTTAAAACATTTTATTGTTCTTTTGTTCTTTAAACAGTCAGAAGGAGAGGAGTTCAAATCCAGCTTCAGACACTTGTCCCTCATTAGCTGTTTGACATTGGGCAAATCACTTAATCTTGATTGTCTCACATCCAGGGCCATCTCCAGTCATCCTGATTCCTAGCTGGCCTTTGGACCAGGAAGATTCTGGAGGAGAGAGTGGTTTAGCACAGAAAGCCCTCACTCAGCTCCAATTCATGTGCTTGTATCACAAGTTAGGGTATCACCTCCTTGATGTCCTGGTATTCTTTGAGAGTAAAGGACAAAACATCATCATCTCTTGTATAATGTCTTTCTCCATTATCAAGTGAGAGATCACAGTCATAAGTAGCTGGGATTAGGACCTAGTTATGTGACAATGGTCAAATCTTTACCTTGCAAAAAAACAACAACAAAAAACAAAAACAAAAACAAAAAAACATGAATCGCCAGCCACTAATAGTATTTTTGTAAGTAATATTATTGTTCTATATTCTGCTATTGCATTCTAAGTTCAAAACATCCAAGGTTATACAGTAAAGGTGCAGAGTGGAATGTTGAGAAACATAGGATTTGTTGCATCTCAGGTTTCTTATCTATAACATGAAAACATTGGATTACATCAAAATTTTGCAATCCCAAATGTATTATAGAATGCTAAAATAGCTAAATTTGGTGCTGCAGAATAATCTGACCATTATAGCTTAGAAGCTGAAATCAAGAGGTAAAAGAAATCCAGGAACAGTAGGAATGAGTTTCTATAGAAGGAGAATGAGAACAATTCTAAATGTATGTTTGAATGGATGGAAGTTCAGGAGATTTAAATAATGCAAAAAATTTTTCTACATACATTTTTTAATATCACAAATCCTTGTGGGTCCAAAGACTAGATGTTGGAAAGTATCTTTATTTTAATAATAATAATAATGATGATAACCATAACCATAACCATAATAAACTGGAAAAGACAACATGAGAAGAAGGGGATTCCTTATCCTAAGAATAACTTTGTCATTTTTTAGTGGTCTTTGTAGCAAACTATAATTTAATTACTTTTATAGAAGATAAAGGGCAACACAAATGATTAAAACCTATGGAAATATTGTTTGATATTATGAAGATTTTATTTTCTAAACTGTGATAACAGTATGACCAAAGGTATTACGAAATGAACCATGTTCTATAAACATTATCATAAACAGAAGATTTCTCACCTCTGCTAATTTTGGGTAAACTTTATTAGGGATAGAGCAGTATTCCAGGTTAACTTTTTGATACCAAAAGCCATGGTAAGTGGGCAAGTAAGTTCTTGTAGGTGTATACCTGGGTAATAAAGTGTAAAATAAATAACATCAGAAGCTGATGAGGTAGCAAATGTGTAGGATAAATAGGCCAAAGTTGAATTGTACATCTTGTGTAAAATTGATACCAGATTTTCATTATAGATGTGGCTTTATTAACACAAAAATATAAGAAAGAATATCAATAGACCTAAGGTTGATAGAAAAGATTTTATTTATGAAACATTGCTAGAGAGATTTTTAAAAAGGGGATCATGGGTCTTTTTATAAATTACCTAATCCCACACTCTTATTGTAGAGAATATCTTTGCTCAAAGAGAAGATGTGACTTGCCAAATTTAGACCAGTTGAAAGTGGCAGAGGCAGGATTTATACTCAGATCATCTGATTTTTATATATAAGATTATTTTTGCTATACCAATTCTGTCCCTACTTCCATATTTGTTTTTTATTGTTTTGGGTTCATTTCATATTCTAATTTCATGTTTTCCTTTTCCTTCTCCTTCCTCCTCCTTCTTCTTCTTCCTCCCCCTCTTTCTCCTCCTCCTCTTCTTCTTTCTTTCTTCTTCCTTCTTTTTTTCTCTTGCTTTTTCCTTCATGAAACCCATAAGTGAGATGCCATCAGTGTCCTAGCTGGGAAGTGTCAGAAAGCAATTTTGAGCATAAGCTATGACTGGAACTCTACTTTGGTAGTCTATGGTAGCATTTCTAACACATTATTGCTTCTTACTTCTGACTTAGCTCCAATGCCAGGGACTAAGGGCATTTCCAAATGAGTAATTGAGGGATCAGAAGAAATTTTGGCAAAGATTTTCAAAGCATCCATGCCCACAGCTAGTGCTACCACCTGTACTTGGCCCCTAGCTGAACCCATACTAGCTCTCAGTGAAGACCACCTGGTGACTCCAAAATGGTGAATTATCATATTCAGCTTGGGTGATCAGTAAGCTTTGCCAGCTGGGTAAATAACAACTCCTGAAAAATGCAAACTGCAGAAGAGTGATTACAAAAAATGCTTTGTAGAACAAGTTCATATAAGCATATTCAATGCACTTAAAGATTTTTGTTTTTATTTTACTTTTCACTTTCTTTGCATATTTAATTTTCTTTGGAAAATGCTACAAATTCAACTCACTTCCAAAGTATCAGCCATAAATGCTCAATACTGCATGAGTCCCTACTTCCTCTGCTGCTTATGCTCATTAAGTCCTACAGCTAACCCCCTAGTAGCATCTGTTTGTATTCTAGAAAGGCAAGAATAAAGAAGCTAATTTTCTCATAAAAAAAGAAGTGTAGGTGAAAATAATAACTAATTCTAGCAGCATGAAGAATGATCAGACCCTCAGTGAATATAGTACCTTGGTAAATCAAGACAAAACCATTACAATTATTGTTAAAAATTCATTCCAGCAACATATTTTAGACACATTCATTGCATTAGCCTCTGGGTTCATGTACAATCTAATACAACAGGAAAAAAGGTATGAATTTTAGGCTTGTAAATGTGCTTTTGTATATTATGTGGTTATTGAATTGATTAAAAATTTCATAAATTGTGTAACACATAGCTTGAAAATAAAGGGTATCCCTATAGACATCATATACCTAAACCTTTATTTGCAAATTTAAAAAAGCAATGAAACTTGTACATAGTCTTGAGATACAGTATATTCCAGATATAAGCAACTTTCTGAGCTCTGAATCATTTAAGTTTGCCAATGTTGAAATCACAGGATCAGTTGACTACCTGTATTACCATTAGCAAGTCACATCTCTTTGAACCTCTGCTTCCTCATTGGTAGGAAAGGGATAATAATACTTTTATTGCTACTCTACTGTTGTAGGGAAGATGCTTTATAAAATTTAAAAGGTAATATAAATCTCAAATGTAGTAGTTGTACTTACAGTTGTTTCTGTCACTGTAGAACTACCATTACTGATAATAGCTAACATTACATAAACTATATAACAGGACAGTGTTAAATTCTTTATAATTATTTTCTCATTCGATCTTCATAACAATTCTGGGATATTGGGACTTTATTATCCCCATTTTACATAACTGTTATGTAACAGAGGTTATTTCATTTGCCCAGGATCACACAAAACATCCTATTCTCATGTAGTAATAATAGTAGTCATAGTTATAGTAGCAGTAGAAGAGGTAGTAAAAGTAGCAGCAGCACTTAGCAATAGTATTAAGAGTGGTGGTAGTGACTGGTAATGGAAGCAGCAGCAGCAGCAGAAGCAATTGTAGTAATTTGGTAGGGTTAGTAGCAGCAGTAGCAATAGAAATAATAGTAGTAGCAGTAATTGTAGTAGTATGTGTACAGTAGTGATAGTGATAGAAGTAGTAATAGCAGTAACAGTAGTGGTAGCAGTAATAGCAGTAGTAGTAGTAACAGTTGCAGTAGCAGCAACAGTAGCACTAGCACTAGCATAGCTGTAGTAGTAGTAGTAGCAGCAGCAGCAGCAGTAGTAATAGTAATAGTTGTATTAGTAAAAATAGTAATTTTAGTAGTAGTTGTAATAATAGTAGTGGCAGTAGCAACTAAAACATAGAAGTAATAGTACCTCCAGAAAAAGACTAATCCATGGTTGAATGCAACATCCACATAAGGTTACTCAGTGAAATCAGTGTTGGGGCTGGAGTCAAGAAAAACTGAATTCAAATCTAACCTCAGACAATTAACTTGCTGTGTGATCATTTGGCAAGTCACTAAACCCTGTTTGCCTCAATTTCCTCATCTGTTAAATGAGTTGGAGAAAGAAATGGCAAATCATTGCATTCTTTGCCAAGAAAACCTCCAATAGGGTCATAAAGAATCATACACAACTGAACAGTAATAACAAAACAATATCAATATAGTTAAAGTATAAGCAAAACAGAAAAAAAGAATAGAAGAAAGAGGATTAGTAGGGAAGCTTGGTAGAGCAGTAGATAGAATACCAACCCTGAAGCACCTGAGTTCAAATTTGACTTCTGATTTGTCACTTTTTTACTTGACACTTACTTGCTGTGTGAACTTGGGTAAATCATTTAACCCTGACTGCCTCTCATCCAGGACCATCTCCCATAATCCTGATCCATGTCTGGCCACTGGACCCAGATGTCTCCAGAAATGAATGTGACTAAGCACAGTCCTCACTCATTTAAATCCAATTCACTTGTATGTCATGGCATCACCTCCCTGATGTCATGGTCTTCTTCAAGAATGAAGGTCAAGCGGCAGTTAGGTGTTACAGTAGATGAAGCATAGGTCCTGGAGTAAGGAGGACTTGAGTTCAAATCCATGTGTAAACTTGGGCAAGTCATTTAACCCCATTACCTTGCAAAAAACAACAACAAAAAAAGAATGAAGGACAAACAATGGTAAGATCTGCCAGTACCCAAGTACCATTCAATGTATCTGAAATTTATGCTGCCCAGTACTTATATAATTGTCCCAATTGTTGTCAAAGGCATATTGAGAAAGCTAGGTGGTCTAGTTGTGTGAACAGGGAAACCCAGAAATCTGAGATAGACTCCTACTTCAGATATTTATGAACTGTATTTAAAGTATTTAAATCTGTTATTTCTTAATTTTCTTTTAAGCAACATGGTAGGTATAATTCAATTTATCTCATAAGCTTGTAAAATGCTTTGCAAAATTTAAGGTGGTATATAAATATTAGCTATTATCATTACAAAATACATTTAGATTTATAAATTAAATCTTTTTTAAACAGTGTTTTTTCCACTTTTCCAAAAATAAAATGAAATGATTATCATGTAGCAGTTATTCCTTAGTCATATTCTCATAATTTTTCTTGAATATCAACTTAGACTCATATATATGTAGATATATATACATAAAAATATATGCATATTTTACTGCTTACTTTAATGTTATAGATCTTGTATAAGTAGCTTTCATATGACATGAAGAGTCTAGGTATAACTTGTGGAGTTTCTCATTCCTTTTAGTTTATTGAATATCCAAAAGATATGGAAACTTCACTGTCTGATATAAATATCTTGCAAAGATATGGTTCACAAGGCTCAAAAGGAAGACTGGGAAGAAAATCCAGCTAATGACTATTATCTATGAATGAAAACCTGCTTATGAATAACCTTTCCCTGAAAGCCTGGAGAGACTATTAGAATCACAGAAACAAAGAAATGGAAACATCTCACAAGTTACCTAGGTCAATCTTTACCTTGTCAATAATCCCTCCAATATCTCCAATGAATGACTGACTAGAATAGTAGAAGATACTTCCCATATCCTTCAAGACTTGCCTCTCAGCCGCAGATGTGATTCTGTGATCTCAGTAATTTTCAGGTACAGTTATTTTGTCATGCCCTGGTTAGAATTCCCAGTAACTTCTACCTCTAATGTATTGAGACTCTATAGAACTTCAGCATGTAGTACCTATAGTCACCTGTGATCAGCCTACACTTAAGGAATTCAAAATTCTTCTTGTATTCTAAGTTGTCTTCCATTCCCAATATCAGCCTTTTCCAGGGTGAACTTCATGGTCTGGTATTTTTCTCTGCCAACACAGGGGCCAGCCTTCTTCCCTATGTCAGTATTCCCTATAGCTCTAGAATCTTGGCAGTACCTGCTCATTACCCTCCAATTTTCCCTTGGATCCTAAAAATCTTTCTGGGGCCAACTGAATGGAATTATTCAAATGACTTGAGGCTACTTCCCATTATATTTAAGGTAGGGAGTATAGAAGTCTAGGTGTGTGTATTTGGAGTACACAGCAGGGAGGAGATGAGAGGATCTAAGAATACCATTTTCATTTCTTCATATTACAAAGGAGAAAATATTAATGTCACTGTTATACTATTAAAAACTATCAAACTATTTTTATTTATAGATTAACTATTAAAATGAGTCTTTAGCCAACTAGTTTTTAAAGAATAATCAAGATATAATCTAGTATTTTTCTCAAAAAAATTTAAATTTGTTCTAACAGTAATAATCTTAAATGCAGACCTAGATTAGAATAGTTTCATTGAATGGTAGAGAAGAAAGGATGTCTATGTTCATCTTACTTCAAGTTCCTCATTTTACAGATTAGGAACCTGAGGTCCAAGGTCAAGAAGTTATCAACTATTAGAGCAAGAACAAAAGTAGAGGAATGAACAGGAGGAAGAGGAGAAAAAGAAAGAAAAGAGGAAAAGAATATATTTACATGCATTTATACACATATTACATATATCCATATATTCAAACATATCTTGCTATATTATTATATGTATATATATATGTTTATATATGTATATATATGTATATATATATGTATATAGCATTTTCTTAATTGTGAGGTCCTTATCGCAAATAGTTTTGAAAAAGTACCTGTATTTGGAGCAGAAAACAAAGGTCAATGACCATTTTTTCTGATGTATTTAAATTAGATTAAGCAGGCTTGCTCAGGAAAGAATGAAGTGATCTGGTCCAAGTACCAGCATTAGAGAGATAAGCTCCAACCTGTACCCCCAGAATCAAGCCAGTAGGCAGATGGCTGATGCTAGCAGCCCAGTGGTCTGCGAGCAGTATGAGTCAAAAACAAATGTAATGTTAAGCCTGGAGGATCCAGCTAAAATCATATATTTGTTATAGCAATGTATATTTGTTACTAAGTCAAAATAAACTTTTTCTACTAAGTACTAGAAGCTCATATCTATCTGGTATATTTGTATTTTGTGTTGGGTCAAAATGAGTATTTTCTTTCAAAGTTCAATCATTTTTATGAATGCATTAAATAATTCAAGTATCTCTAATTTCCTGGGAATTGTTACTCCCTCTACTACCACAGATTCCAAGTCTATCAAAATTTGTTCAGTCTTTAGAAATCACTGTGACCAAAAAATGCATTATTTTGGTGCCAGTTTTGGTGATGTTTCTTTCCAAATTTAACTAGGCTTAAAGAGTCTGTTGGAGCCAACTCAGACCAATTGGCAATTGTTAAATTTTCTGTGTGAGCATCTACACCTCAAAAATCAGGGCTTAATTTATTTTTTTGAAGTCTAGATTTAAGAATTTGAAGGGGAAAAAATTTATAATGATGCTGTTTGTTAGAGGTGTGTCTTGTATGCATTTTTCCCCCTGGAGAATGAGTTGTCAAATATGCAACAGGACGTGTCTGGTAAGTTGGCCCACAGACAAAAGACATGTACCACTACTGGGTTCACATACTCAAAGTCTCTCCTGCTTAAAAAAGACATTTTCATAGCTTGTGCTTTTCCTGAATGAAATAACCTTTGAGGATGAGAATCCAAGGTTGTTACCATATTTCTGAATTTTTCTGAGACTTCCCTTTTTTGATGTGTTTGTGTATGAGAAAAGAGGCTGATCCTACTGAGTTATATTTTTATGTGGAGGCAAGAAAGTCAAGAAAGCCCATACAGGGATGGGAGTTATGTATTGCATATGATAAGTTAAAAAATAAATAAATAAACTTCAGGTAAGACTTCCCAACTCTATGGAGTAAGGCTCTTAGGAATGAAAACTTAGATAAGAGATAGGTTAGTCAAAAGAATTCAATTGGGCGTGCTGTAGAAGTGTATGAAAAGAAAGGAATAGGACGTTCAGATTGTGTTGTCAATGAACACAATTTTTTGCTTTCTGTTTGGGGTGAGATCCAGTGGAAGGTTTCCCTGGGGAATCTAATAAAAAATTTATCAGGGGACCAGGGGCAAGCCCTTCTCACTCTCATCAGAACCACTAAATAGTAACTGTCTATCTTTTCAAGGACTACTGAATTAGTGTAAAACCAAATCCATTTTATTTTTGCAAAAAAATACATTATAAAAAGAAATAGGAATCCAAGGTAACTTTCTGATGAGCCATCAGATAAGAAAACATAATAGTATTTGTTTTGAGTAGTTTCTGAGTGATCAGGAAGTTATATAATAAATTCCTTCTGAGGGCAAGTATTTTGAATCACTTAGCCCCCAGCTAAACACAGATTATTTTACATTGTAAGTATAGTAGGTGCTCAATAACTGCCTATTAAATTCAAATTTCAAATCTGAACCAAGTCCACTTCTAACAAAAATAAATAAGAATGAAAACCATCTGACCTCTACCTCTTGAGAACTCATAACCAAGTACAGTGATGAGCACATAATAGTTCCACACATTGAAGTTGCAATCAGCTGCCTGAAAAGGTGTAAATTAATGAAAAGATGTTTAATTAACCAAGAGTCCTAAATTTAATATTTAGATATATATTAGCTTTTAATGAAAATTTTTGGTAAACTAATCATTTTAAGCTCTTATTTTAAAATATCAGTGTTCTTGAATTAAAGGTCAGGTTTTAATAGTATTCTTTCAGACATAAGAATGACTGAGTTTTTATTTCAGCAACTCTGGCCACTGGGTGGGCATTAACATTTTGGTTTCAGACGATTTCATTCTCTGTACCTCGCTAATGTAGTGAAGTTTCTCTATGTGTGCATTTTAAGAAGTAAAGACCTAGTTTCATACTTCACAAACATAATAGATGAGATGAAAGGTAACTGAGCACTCTAGACATGCTTTGGTTTGTCACAATTTATAAATCTCACCTAAAATCCAACAGTTCATTTTGCTTTGCTCTTTTGAAGCGTAGCTACAAAGTAGGCCACTGAAAGAAAAGGGAGAAATGGCTGAGAAGAGAATGGGAGTTTTAACTGTGGTTCATTTTAAACCACATCCTTCTTTTTTTCTTATGCTACTTAAAGGGTGAATTGGATGTAATCCCAACTGTATTTTAGACTCTGTAGATCTGCAAAATTTAGACTAGGCTAGTCTCAGACTATATATATATATATATATATGCAACAAACTCAGCAAATTTATATTTCATTGTTTCATCCTCCATGACACTGTAAATTAAAATCACTGAAACTCTCACATGGAAACAGAAGCACATTAAATCTTGAACAAACTTGTCTAGCTTAGCATCATTGCATTTTGGTCAGGGCCTTAAAGATCATTCTGGACCAGTTCACTTATATTAAAAATGAAGTTTTAAATAGCTTTAAAGGTAAACAATAGACTTTAGGGGCAGTAGGTGGCATAGTAGATAGAACAACCAGCCCTGGAGTCTGGAGAACCTGAGTTCAAATCTGGCCTCAAATACTTAATAATTGCCTAGTTGTGTGACCTTGGGCAAGTAATTTAACCTCACTGCCTTAAATGAAAAAAAGAAGAAACAATAGACTTTAAAAGAATATTTTAAAAGAATTATTCAATGAGCCCTATTAAAGTTTTCCAGGACAATGATCAGTATGCCATTGGGTTTTTTATAAATGTGGAAGATAAAATATGTTAAGACCTACCAAGGTTGAAATTCTTTGAATAATGTTATGTATCTCCTTGGTGACTAGAATAGAAAGAAACTTAGCAGATTGAAATCTCTTACATTCACATTGATCTCTCAGAATTACTAAAAAAGAAAAAAAAGATGAAAAAATAAAGTCCAAGAAGCTTTCCTAAAGAGAGGCTGAAAAATTACAGTTACTTTTTCTGTTATCTACTTGCCAAGAATGTAGAAGCACTGAATTGGTCACAAGATAAAGTTATACACTTATCCATGATGAAAATAGTATCTAATAAAAAAAAAGAAAAAAAGAAAATAGTACCTAATGCTTTATATATTATAATCATTCAGTATTTTTTTTGAAAAACAAAATTCATGTTTTAAGTACTCAAAAAATAGTACATGTTCTGAAAGCATGGAAAATAATGTTTATACTTAAAAGTTTTAAAATAGTCACTCTCAATAGCAACAAATTTGACTGCTGGTGAAAGCTAACTAAAAAATGAAGGCTTTCATAAGCAGTATACATTGTATATGACCTGAACTTCATAAATGGAATTAGCTGACGAGAGCCAAAATATAAAGAATCCCATATTTCCACCATGTGCCAAGCTCTTCCTGACTGGACCAGGCCCACACATCTGCTCTTTAATTTTTTTTTTCTGTAGACTTCCTCTCATGACTTATGATGACTATTCCAAATCTTTTATTGTCCTTAAGAGTCTGAATGCACTTTTCTCTTTTTGTAGATACCCAAAGAGAAGAAATGAAAAGGCTCCTTTTCTGAGACCAGAAACACTGAGCCATACTCAGAACTATGAGTAAGATATGTGCTTGTCAAAGAGCTCATCTGATAGCTAAGGACACTGAATTTCCCTGAGAACCTCCTTCACCATGGTAGAGCTCTATCTAGGTTGAGGTAGGAGCTCCTCCTGAATCCAGGAATTAGTCTGAACCAGGGGTGGGGAATGTCAAGTCCATTGGCCATATAAGGTCAATGAAATCTTTTGATATGGCACTGACAAGGTCACTGCAGGTGGGACTCAAAATTCAATAAATCTAGATTATTTTTAGGGATTAATCAAATCAAATTAAATGTTTGACCAAATATAGTAGGCTAATTTTTTCATTGATATTTTGCATGACCCATGAATGATGGTATAAATATACAAATGGCTCCTGGTAGGAAAAAAAAGGTACCTCACCACTAGTCCAGATCATTGAGTCAAACCCAAATCCTGACTTGTTATCATGGGGGATATGTATAGCTCAACAGAAATGACCATGTAAAAAAGTGCAAACTCTAGTTTGTCCTTAACTATTGTGGCTATTAATCATAGACAATCAAGGATCTTCAAATAAGACAGTTAGACTGTGAGGACCAACTCAAAATGAAAAGGATCTGAGTATCCCTTCATGGCTATCTCATGGGACTTGAATTTAAATTGCCAGATTCTCATTTGTTTGTTTTTCAAATAGCTAATAGAACAATGGTTTCAATCCATCTTCTCTACCAGATGGTTACCTTGGACATTGAGTCAGTAGTACAAATTTTCACCCCAGGTCAGATTTATTTACTCTATGAACAGTCAATGAATATCAAAGGGACATTATGCTTTGTCTATTTATGAAGAGAGTTTTCATATGATATATAAATACATATTTCTAGTTATCATCATCCCTTTGGACAGAGAACAGCAATGCATGTATATGTGTGTATGTATAATATATATGCATATAGGTGTATATATTATATCTCTTTTCTTTTTTTTTTTTACAGATGAGAAATCTGAGTCTAAGAGAAGTTACATGACTTGTCTGGCGTTATATAGCGAGTAAATGGCTGTGGAAATATATGAACTTAGGTTATATTCTCTACAAATCAGAGTTCTATCTACTCTACCACCCAGCTATATCATACTTGTAATAATTATCTCATAGAATCATTATTTAAAAATATTATGTAACTTAATGCACTATGAAATGTGAATTATGAGTTATCAATACTTTTAGAAGTTATTTAAATTTTTACTTTGTCTTCGGGATTCTATTTGTATATTGTTGCATTATATTCATATTATATTTTGTTTAGGATAGAGGCATAAAGCAGAAAGGGGTTCAGAGAAGGATTTTAGACTGTTGTTAAGTTCCTAAACCCCTGAATCTGGTACTCTCTCAGGAATGAGTGATGGAGTCCTGTTCTGAAATGACTTTGGAGGATACCCTTGAAGTTTTAGTTAAGGATGAGTCACTGGCAGACAGAGAAGAAGAAGGCTGAGGGGAGCAGCTCAGTAATGACATCATGTGTTAATGTCTTGGTCAGGTTCCTTTTTTTCTTGTAACAACTATACAATGAAACATTCACTTTCAGCAACATCATATTTATGGGATTCCTTCTAGATTTTCTGAGTGAGAGAAGGATTGGAGTATAATAGATTGGGACCTGGCATGAATGCTTTAGGCTATTTAATCTAATCTTCTCATTTTACAGACCAGAAAAATAAGAAACAGAGAACTACATGACTTGCCCAGGGTCACATAGTTAATGATTGTCTGGAGCAGAATATAAATCCAAGTCTTTCTGACTATAAATGAAGTGTGCTATCCATTATACCACCACTCAGTAAAACTGAGTTTTGGGGGAGGGGGCAGCAAGGTAACAACTGCAGAAAATAGCTTAGAAGGTCTTCCAAACCTTTATCACATGCTAAGGCTTTCTAAATTGAGATAAAAACCTTAGAGGTCTAAAAATTACACAGGCTTATATTCCTTGGAGTCCTTTTCTACTCATCATTCATATTCATTCCTCATATCTATCAGCTGCCAGAATATACCCTTTCCATACTTTACAATACCTTTCATCATCACATTTATTTGCATGCTCTCTCACAGTCACAACTCAGACCATCATCACCTCTCAATTGACTGATATCCTTCCTTTAATCTATGCCCCACACAGTTGTGAAATGGACAATTGCAAACCATAGATTTTACCATAAAAAATGATTTCACAATAAATCCCAACTATTTCTTTCCTCTATAATTTTTTTTAAAAAATTCTTTTAACTATTAAGTGAGCTTCATTATCTGACTTCATCCTACATTTCCATATCCATTGCATAATATTATCTTTCACATATTCAATAATTCATCCAACTGACCCATTTATCATTCCACTTAAATGACATTTTACCTTTCATCCAAATGTTTTTGCACAAGCTACATGAAATACCTGGAATCATTTCTCCCTTTTGTCTCTATCTTAGAATTTCTAACTTAATTTCAAGTTCAGCTTAGGTGCATTGTCTCTTCCCAGAAACCTCTCCTGCTTCCCTGATTTTCTAGCACAATCTCCTTGAACTACGTCCCACAAATTAGTTTAATATGTAATTTGTACATATTTTATAGCTACTTTTTGTGAATATATTGTTTCTCATCAATAGATTCTAAGCTCCTTAAGGGCAAGGACAATTTTATTTTTATTTTTTGGATCTCCAGAGCCTAATTCAGTATTTGGTACATAGTTATTGTTAAATAGTTTGCTGGATGAATCAATCAATAAACATTTATTTTCTAGTGTAGAAAAAGGCATTATCCATTATGTTATTATCACAGAAATGTTCCCCTGAAAAAGAGGGACATAATGAGCCAGTTGGGATTTCACCATCTGAAGTGTGAAACTGGGGAGGAACTCTAGTGATTTTCATTGTGTAACTTTTATCTTTCATGGTATTCTTCATGTTCTCCTAAGTCGTCTGTGTGCTTAAAATAGTGGTTTTTTTCCAAAATGAGGGCTCTGAAAGCACCAGTGTGAGTATATGTGTGTGTGTGTGCATGCAGCCAATCAAAGGATAGGAAGATATATTGCATCCCACTCTCCCCAAATATCTCCAACACAAATAAACCCACCATATTCAGCCATTATTTCTTATCACCCTTCCTATGGGCTCTCCAAACCCTAGCCTCCCATAGTCATACCTGGCATTGGTCCTTCTAGGCAGTCGTTTACTAAATGTGATGCATTCACTCACAGCAGCTGCATGGCAATACTCCAATACTGCCTCCCCCCTTTCCCCTCCAGCATCCCCACAAATCAACTTATGTCAGGGGCAGATGTTCCTTCTCAGCTGGAAAGCAGATTTACTGTGCATTCCAGGGCAGAAGCTGGTGATTAGGAATCCCTTCTTGCCTCCCGTCCCTTTCCTCTTGATGAGACAGATTGAGACACATTGTATGAGCCTGGATGGATAGGTTACAATATGTATGGATGCATCACAGATCTCAATTTTTTTATCTTTCACCCCCTTTTCCAAAACATACATGCCAATTTCTGTCCATTCTTCTACTCAACAAAATTCACAGCCTTAGAGTTTTTCCTAGACTCTTCACATTCTCTCATCCCACATATTCAGTCAGTTGTCAGATCTTTTTTTCCAACTTCACAATATATCTTACATCTCTCTTGACTCTCCCAACAAACTTTCTAGAACAGACCCTCTTGACTGACTTGATGTTTGGACAATTTGAATAACTTTCTTATTGATTTTCTTGCCTCAAGTCTTCCCTCCTCTCATGTATCTTCCACGCAGTTCTCAAATGATATGACTAAAATGTAGGGCTGACCATGTGTCTCTGCAACTTAATTTCATTGGTTCCCTATTGACCCAAGGGTCTCATAGACTCTTTATCTTATCCATGCTAATTTCTATTTATAGAAGTTTTGTAAGGTACATAATTATCAGTTCAGTAGTAATGGAATATAATTTATAAATAAGGAAATAAAAATATAATCAAGGATTTGTGCTTTTTTAAGTGCTAGGGACTTAAGTGCAGAAAAATATTAGTGACCTAGACTATGCTACCAGCTGCTTAATTTAGTGTCAATGAATCTATCACAAATTTGGGGACAATTATATCTTTAAGAATGCCCTCAGGGCCATTCCTGACCCCAGTGGTGTTTTGGGGAATATCATTCAAAAGTGCAATAGCAATTGGGAGATCAGGAATGGCCACATATAGAAGATAGCATTGGAGCTGAGCCATGAAGAAAATGTAAATCGGAGTAAATATTAGTAGGGAAACATTATTTCAGGCATATGAGGGCCAAATTGTAAACACAAGAGGAAAATGGAAAGCTAAAGATATGGAACAATAAGATGGCCTGTCTTGGTATGTCACAGCAATGTTCTTAGCCTATTTTTTTTTTAAAAAATATATTTTGGTAATTGTATGTAGTTAAATGTAACTGTTTTCTCTTCTAATCTACTAGTTTATCTACTTAAAAATAGTGTTCTAAGAAAGAACATACATGCACTAAGTTGACAAAAGGTACCATCACACACATGAACATATATACATGAATCATCAAAATTCTCTGCTTTAGGGTGAGAGGCAAAAGTACATCATTAGCTTGGATAGGAAAGGTAGGATAAAGGAAACTTGTGAAGGTCATTTAATGACAAATAAGGAGTTTCCTTTTCAGTCAGTCTATACATGCTTTTTAAGTACCTAATATGGTCCAGGCACCATGCTAAATTCCGGAGATAAAAAATATGAAAAAAGAAGATGCTCCCCCTCAAGAAACTTTACTATCTAATGGTAAAAGTCCATGCATTAAAGGAAGTTAAAAGGCTGATGGAAGCAACAAAAGTAAATTAAACCATTTGGGGAAAATGGAGAAGTCCTAGAGTACAGCCAGGGAAATTAAGAGATGGTTGCTAACTTCCTTTTATGGAAGTCACGAAAGGAGATTTCCACTCTGCTCTTTAATCAGAGGGACAAAAGGGGAAGAGAGCTACTAGGATATCAGGTCAATGTGATATTGTAGGAGATGATGAGATTCCAAAGGAAAATGAAGGAGAAGATTAGTAAGCAAAATTATTTGTGGCAGCAGAAGAACCCAAGAACTGTTGGTAGAGAAAGTGAAATAGAAAGAATGGTGGGTCTAGAGTTAGGAAGACTTGAGATCAAAGCTGACTTCAGAAGCTTGCTAGGTTTGTGATCTTGGGCAAGCCACTTAACTCTGTTTGCCTCAGAGTGCTTAACTGTAAAATAGAGATGATGATGTCCTCCACCTCTAAGAGTCCTTGGGAGGAACAAAAGAAGTAATATTTGTAAAGCAGTAAGCATGTGCTTGCCACATAATAGATGCTTTTTAATGAATGTATCCATTTTTCCTTGTTTTCTGTGTATACTGAAGACTATTCATAAATCAAATGCCATTCTATATGGAAGAAATATACCCAAGGAAATAAAATAGTCAATTTAGAACCAGAAAACTTGTGTTCAAACATTGCCTCCTCCAATTTGGTGAAAGTTGTAATGAAAAGGGAATAGTTTTTCAGGTAACAAAAATTTATTAAGTACAACTATCTGTCACAATATATGATAGATTTTGATATACAAAGGAAGTCAAAAATAAGTCTACCCTTAAGGAGCTCATGTACTGTTGGAGGGAAATAACATGTGCATAACTATATAAAATATCTATACGGTCATTATATTACTCAGAAGAAATCAAGGCCTGATCACAGGTTTCTGAAGTGGAATTTGAAAGGATGGAACATATATGAGAAAAATAAAAAAATGGACTATAAAAGATAACTAATTGGGTGTCTGGAGAGAGATTAGTTGAAAAATTGGGAATTTATGGGGATGCTATTAACAGAAATTGGGTAGGGGTTAATTTTTCAAGAAAGATGATGAATTCACTTGTGTAAATATTCAGTTTGAACAGTTCAATCTGGCAGGACTGCCAAAAGGAAATATTCAGCAAAAAAAAAAAAAATCAGATAAAAATGTCATTCTACAGACCTCATGTATATTTTCCTTGGTCCTCAACAAACCCAACTTCATGTGTTTTAGCATCAGAAAATATGCTGTGAAAATTACATGATCCTGAAAAAGAAATATATGAAGGAGGAGGAAAAAATAGCACATTTAAATTTTCTTATTTTTACTTCATTTTGTATGCTCTTCAAATCTTTTTTTTTTATTTGAAATACATAAGCTACATAATTTCAGTGCTAATGAAAGTTAGATACTATAGTGGATTGAGGGCAAAGTTTGGAATTAGGGAAACCTGAGTTCAAATCTGGATATCAGCAAAAAATCACTTAATCTTTGTCAAGTTCAATTTCCCCATTTATAAAAATGAAAGGCTTGTACTTGATACCCTCCTTACAACTCTAAATCTATGACCCCAAGATTCTGCAAAAGAAAAGGACTGAGGTTTGTCTAGAGTCCTGTCTCTATCACTAATTAGTTACATGACCTAGAGCAAACCCCAACTTCTCTTGGTTTTAAAACCCACAACTGTAAAAGTTATTGCTGAAAGAGATTACCTCTGAAGTCCCTTCCAATTGTAATGTTCTATGAGTATTAAATCTTGATGCAAGTAAACACCAAATATAGTATCTTGGTCTTGAAAATAGAGCAGATATAGATGAGAAGAAACAAAGATTATACAAAGATTATACTTGACTAACTGTAATTAGAGAAAAACCCTTTGGTGGGATGGGGGGGGGTGTCAAAAAGTCAACATGTTATGAGGAAACTGAAATTTTTGTGAAGCAACATTAGATAGAGTTCATGTTATTTCTTTTTTCCAAAGCATGTAAGGTCCTTAAGCACATTTTCTTTCTAGGAGTCACAAATACTGAATGAAAATGGGGAAAAAAAGAAGGGAAAAGAAAAAGGCAACAGTGACAGAGACCAGAAGCAGTATCAGAAAATTTGGACTATAGGTCACAAATTCCTAACAACAGAAAAGGCAGTTAGTAATGAAAAGCAAAGTTAAAATGTTATTGATCTTGCCAGGTAAAAATCCATCTATGTATCAGTAGCCTTTAAAGGTACCAGGTAGCATGATGATAGCAGGAAAATTCAGGAGTCAGGCATAGGGGAAGGAAGAATTCAAGATACATTCACGTGTTTGTGTGTGTGTGTGTGTGTGTGTGTGTGTGTGTGTGTGTTATGCAAAGTAGGATATAGCTAAGCAATGACAAGTTAAGTTATTAAGCTCTATAGTCTAGTCTGTATTATCTGTACAGGTGGGTATCTGTTGATATAATATAGAGAAGGCTGGGACTGGAGTCAAGAAGACTTGAATTCAAATCTGTTCTCAAATACTACCTTTGTGACCCTAGGGAAATGACTTAACCCCCAATTTCCTCATCTGTAAAATGAGCACCATAATAACAACTAACTTTCAGGGTTGTTTCAAAGGACAAAAATAAGATAATATTAATTAAAGGGGTTTAGAACAGTTACTCCAAAGAAGAGTATAATATTCTTAATGATGAACTTCAGTCACTCTAATTCAGAGCATTCCCTAAATTAACATGTTGAACTCTAAGGAGTTTTAGATGAATCATGGGAGATTAGTTTAAAAGGGAGTTTTAGAGCAAAAGCTGAAGGAGTTGAATATCAGTTAAAGGAATTAAGATTTTACATTAGTAGGTGACAGGTAATCATTGAAGGTTGTTTACCATATGAAAGAAACTTATCAGAACTAGACTTTAGAGGTTATCTGGCATCAGAAAATATCACTGATTGGAAGTGGAAGGAATCAGATGTAATCAAGCAATTAAGAGCCTCTTATAATAGTTCAGCAAGAAGAGATAAGGGATTGCAGTATCCAATTTGTAAAATACATAGTACAAATCATATTTGATGTAGGCAAAGAAGATATTCCCAGGAGACTGGGAAAGGATATTAGCAACATTTTGCTTAAGAGGTGCATTTTTTTTATCCAATCTAATTAAAGAATTAGAAGAAGAAACTCAGCAGCATTAGGACATTCTCACATTACTTAGTTTTAAAAATGTTCTGGCATCAAAGCTTTATCACTGCCATATTTTACTGTACAGATTCTAAACCACAAACTTGATGACAACTTACTTTAGAAGCTCGTGATTAAAGTCTTTTCTTCTCCTTTTTTTCCTCTTAAGAGCTTACTTTCTAGATGTTAAAATGACTTTAGAAAGGAGATAATTCTGTGACAGTGATCATTATTTTTTTTAATTTATTTCTATTTAAAAACAATCCCAGTCACAAGAGACCATCATACTCTTTCTTGTCCAAGTACATTCCATTCCTAAACACTATTTCATAAACTTCCTTATTTTTAACCAAAATAAAAAAAAAAATTTCCAGGAAAACAACAGCCAAGTTCGAAGGACAATTGCCAATCTTGTTTCAGGGATCATACAGCTACCATCATACATTCAGCTTTCTCCTAGATCTGAATCCCATGATTCTGCACAAAGAAAGAATGAAACTACAATTGATTTAGGATACATTTATTGATAAGGTAGGTAGCTTGTTTGTGCAAATTTTCTTCTAAAAAAGCCCCAGTCATTATATTTTGCAACTTCACTGGTAAGTGTTGCAGTCAACTTTTTGTTTAACATCAACTCTTTACTTTGGCATAGTGTTCAGTTAAGATGAAAAAAAGGAAAATTGCTTCAAAAATAGAAAAGTTGTTAAGCATTTATTCATTGTAAGAATTATTCACCTCACCAGTTCTAATTGTATAAGAGCAAATTCTGCCTCTTAACCTGAATCTACAGATAAGATTCAAATAGAAGAATTTAGTGGGGAAAGGGGGGCTGTGGAAGCTTTGCACTTGCTTATTTTGGTGGCACAGTGGATCACTGGCCTTAGAGTCAGAAGGATGGGAATTTGATTCTGACCTCAGACACTTGCTACTTAGTAGCTGTGTGACCTTGGGCAAATCATTTAATCCTGATTGCCTTGCATCCAAGGGCCATCTCCAGTCATTGTGATTCTTAATTGACCACTGGACTCAATTGGCTCTGGAGGAGAAAGTGAGGCAGGTGACTCAAATCCAATTCATGTGCTTGTCATGACATTACCTCCCTGATGTCATGGTCTTCTTCCAGAACAAAGGACAAATTTTATCACTTTACTAAAGTTTGGCCAAATATTTAAAACACAGAATATCACCTCTACCTGTTCTTTATGATAAAATTTTTAAAAAATACTTTAGTTGATTCAACTAATTAAATAAAAGAGTGCATAAAGATTTATACATATTTTTATCTGCCAAGTACTGTTTCAACAAATGGAGAAACAAATATAGACAGGAAGTCATACTATTAGAAATATAGGGGAAATTCACATGTACAGGATCTGCAGTGAGGATCAGAGAGGAATTTTTCATTTGGAAAGTTAGGGTGTGGAGGAGATTCATAGAAAAGTAGATTGACACTAGCCTCCTATGTATATTACATTGTACTAGTTAGACCCTAAAGATATTTAAATCATCAAAAGGACCTGTAATACCTTTGATATGTATATTTATTCAAATAGGACTGAACTGACTTGCTAAAAAAACATACTCTGATTAAGTAGTCCAGTAGTCAGTAGCTCAAAGTTTGCTGGAGACATGATCAAAGTATATAAATTAATGTGAAAAAATGCTCCAAATCATTATTGATTATAATAATGCAAATAAAAATAACTGAGATATCACTTCACCCTATCAAATTGGCTAAAATGACAAAAAGAGAAAATTTCAATGTTAGAGAGGTTTGGGGAGGATTGGGACATTAATACATTGCTAGTGGAGTTGTGAACTGATTCAACCATTCTGGAGAGCAATCTGGAATTATGCCTAAAGAGCAATAAAACTGTTCATACCTTTTGATACACCAATTTGAATTCTAGGCTTATATCCAGAAGAAATCATAAAAAAATGGGATAAGTCCCATGTGTTCCACAGTATTTATAGCAGCTCTTTTTGTAGGGCAAAGAATTGTTAATTGAGAGGATGTCCATCAATTGGGCAATGGCTAAACAAATTATGGTTCATGAATATTATGGGATATTATGGTTCTATAAGAAATCAAAAATAGTCAGACTCTGGTGAAGCATGGAATGAATAACAGAATCTGATTCTGGTTGAAGGGAGCAGAACCAAGATAACAATGTACACATTAACAACAACATTGGAGATGATCAAATCTGATGGATACAGCTGTTCTCAATTTTTTGGAAAGCTAGGACAACCCTATTAGACTGACTATGGACAATGCTATCCCCAATCAGAGGAAGAAAAACAAAACAAAAAAAACAAAACAAAAATCCTTTAGAATCTGATGAACACCACATTCACTTAAAAAAAACTCATGTATTTTTTCCCTTAATGCTAATTCCTCATACTGAAAAATGAATAATCAATAAACATGTTTAACACACACATGCATGTACAATATTAACTTATTTGTTGCTGATGGAGGGGGTGGGAAGGAAATTTTGTAACTTAAAAATATACATATGTATATGAATGAATGTTGAAAAACTTTCATAACATGCATTTGGAAAAATATCAATTAAAAAAAGTTATTGCAGACAACCACATAACTGATGAAATTATTTCTTTTAGAGTTTATTTGCAATACAGTGTCATAAATGCTTATATAGTTGCATAATTGCATATTTATGAGGAATTATATCAAGCACTGAGAGATACCTCAAAGAGAGGAAGTAAGTGATCTTTCATGAAATTTCTAGTTGAAGGGATATCTAAAGCATTTATTATGTTGTATAAAATTCTGGGAGCTGGGATGGAAGAAAGGGATTTGAAACAATGTAGCAGCTCCCAGAAGATAATGAGTTTATATATGACTGCTTGTAGGAGAGTAACTGGGAGAGAAAAAGTTCAATATAGTTTTCATCTTGCACTGGAATATAAATGGAAGTATTTTAAGTTTTTTTTCTAATGGCCTTGTGTCCATGAATGGCTCTGGGAGAAATTATCCAACAACAATGCAAATTATAATTCATTTATACCTGTTATATTGGCATATTGATTTCCTAAATTTTCCCCCAAGAGGCTCACTGAATCACAGGCGGTGGGGAGGGGGGGCTTCTTCCCTTTTCCTTGACATTTTGGTGGTCCTAATAAATTATACTTATAATCTTTTACAATAACATATTTCTTAGATGATATACTGTATTCTGTTTTTCCTTTATAATTTCTTGTTTGTATATTATTGTTTACTTTCACTCTCTTCTTTGTTTGGGAGAAACTCAATTTGCAATTCTCCCCAGTCTATGGCCTTTCATGTCATAAAGTCATAATATAACACTGGCATGTTAGGATTAAAAGTTGGGTCTTCATTTCCAGGAAAGTGTTCTTTGAACAATTTTACTTTATCCCCAAGTAATCCTTCCATCTACCTATTCAGTTCTGGATTCAACTCATTGTCTATTTACTGGAGACACAAAGATTTGTCTTTGAGGAGTATATAATCTGCATGAAATGAATTTGCAAGAACCATCTACTTCTCAGAAGAATGGCTTGATCTTAAGCATGAATAGCCCTAATGGTTAAGGGAGAAAAATGATTGTAGGAGATATACTAATACCAAGAATTTGCTTTAATTTGCCTTGTACAATAAACCATATTTTCTTGACTTATTTAAAAACCTCTCAGTTTATGATATTTTTGACTTCCAACCACCTTTGTCTTTCTCTTTCTCTGTCTCACTGTCTCCCTGTCACTCTGTCTCTGTCTCTCTGTCTGTCTCTCTGTCTCTGTCTCTGTCTCTGTCTCTGTCTCTGTCTCTCTCTCTCTCTCTCTCTCTCTCTCTCTCTCTCTCTCTTTCTCTCTCTCTCCCTCCCTCCTCTATGTAAACTCTTATCTAATGGTTGGTACTTCTTGCTCACCAAAGACTTCTTACCTATACTAAGGTATTTGAGAATGAGCTAGAGCACGGATTATTTCTCAGTCACCTGAGATACAGCCAAGAGAAGATCAGAAGCTCATCACTAGAAACTTGGTCACAGGGTGATACCTTTTTCTGGGCAGTACAATTCACAAAAATCACCTGCTACAATGCACTATACTGTAAACAAGAGAATACCCACAATAAATAAATAAATCCTTGAAAGAATGTTTGTAGTGAACTTATTTTTATTTCTCTGGAATTTCTGGTAAAGGCAACTGTACTCAAATTGAATCAGTGCTAAGCCTTCAACTTTAGTTGTTTTCATGTGGCAAAAGCAAGTCAATGACTTGTGTAAGTATAAATCAGAAAATGAAGTTTCATTTGGAAGTATGAATGACAGGTACCTGATCTAACTGTATATGTATATATGTAGCATTCATATATATATATACATATATATATATATATATACATATTTTACATCAGTTGAATGTATGAGACTAAATGATATCAATTGTCTCTTCCTCTTTGTGATAGTGGGGAAGTCATTTAAACTATGAGTCTTTATTTCCTCATCTATTTAAAAAAAAAGATCATTAACATCTTATCCAGCTCTAAAGTCTCTGGAGAAAAACATCTAATACATTGGAAAGTGAGTTGGATTTTTAACCAAAGGACTTGGGTTGTTATCCTGTTTCTACCATTTTGTGTGTAATTTTAGCAAAGTCACTGAACTACTCTATGTTTCAATTTCCTCATCTTTAAAAAAAGGGGGAGAGCAATGAGGTCAGGGGTTATCCTTATTTACTCATATGTGATCATAGGATTTAGATTTGTAGGACCTTGAAATCATTTAGTCTAACCCATTCAATTGATATAAAAAGAAAGCCCAGACTGCTTGTGACTTGCACTGGGATTCAAATATGGCTTCTGAAAGTCCAAAAAATTATCTCCTATGTGACTAGTACTGTGTTACGCATTAAATATACAAAAAAAGGAGGAGAGTGTAACAGGTATTACCTTCAAGGAGCATGTCTTCCAATGGCGAAGAAAATGCATAAATGGAAATGCAGGATAGATACAGAATAAAAATAAATTGAAAAGTAAAAGCACTAGCAGTTAGGAGACTTGAAAAGGATATCTACTGATGGAACAATCATAACCTAGTCTTGAAGGAAGCTGGAAAACTAAAAGGTAAAAATGAGTGGGCAATGGGATTTAAAAGATTTAAAGTGTAAAGATGGAAAATTCTATGCCTTTGCTGTTGTTCAGTTGTTATCATTCCTCTTTGACTCTTTCAGATCACATTTGGGGTTTTCTAAACACAGATACTGGAGTTATTTGTCATTTCCTTCTCCAATTCCAATTCCAATAGATGAGGCAATTGAGGTATTGAGGTAAACAAGGCAAAGTAACTCCTCTAGGGTCACACAGTTAGTGTCTCAAGTCCGATTTGAACTCGGGAAGGTAGTCTTTCTGACTCGAGGCCCAGCACTCTATCCATTGTGCTGCCTAGCTAACTTAATAATGTAGCAGAGGAAGTATTAGACAGAGGAAAATGCTTTATAATTAACCTTTTTTCCTGGGTTAACTTCACAGTAACACTGATACCCATCTCATTGCTCAAAGTTATTGTACATTTCACAGAAACTATTTGAAGCATACTCTCCAAGCATTTACTCACAGAATACACTTGAGACCCACCTATTCCCAAACTCCCAAACCAATGTCCAAGCTACCAATCTGCTTTAGACCTACCCCTACCTACCACTCCCATACCACTGTTATCTAGAGTAGCACCCATAGCTGAATCTATACATGCATAGTTGAACATATACAACCCTATTAGAGGGGGAGATTTACCCTGCTAAACTATATTTTGCTATTCAGATAAAGATACTTGTATTAAAAAAGAAACCTGAGAGATAAATATTTCAACTCCTTCCCCAAACACCCACCAAAGACTATCCCACAGAAAAGGAAAAGGGTGTGAGATATAAATTCACTGAGATAATAGGAATTATTTCTAATCCTTCCCCTCACCCCTCCCTTTTCCTAAACATGCCCCCTTCTGGTGCTGCTGATACAGTCTAGTTGAAACACCGTGTAACTATACTTAATAACTTTTCTTCTTTACTAAACTTCCCTGACTAATTCAGTCCATTTGCAATAATATTGCAATTGTCCCTAATTTCTGTGCTGTTTTCTCCCTTAGCCTCTGATGATTGTTTCTGCAGATCAGTCAAACAGCAACAAACTTATAACTGTCCTTCCTTTTCTTCTTTTCTTTTCTGAGTTTCCTGGCTGCTACTTGTAACCTTACAACTTCTTTTATTTTCTCTTAGCTTTTCTTATTACTGCATAAATTACTAACTTCTTTACTTGCTAGTTTTAAGCCATAGTAATATGTAATAAACTTTCACATCCCTTTATCTCTGAGTCAGGCAAGATCTATGTGTGGAATTCATTATCAACTTTCCAAAGAACCTATTACTCTTTCTTGCCTACATCGATATTATATATATATATATATATATATATATATATATATATATATGTATATATATACATATATATACATATATATATATATTAGTTTTTTTTGCAAGGCAATGGGGTTAAGTGGCTTGCCTAAAGCCACACGGCTAGGTAATTATTAAGTGTCTGAGACCAGATTTGAACTCAGGTACTCCTGACTCCAGGGCCAGTGCTTTATCCACTGTACCACCTAGCCGCCCCATCATCGATATTATATTTAAGGAACTATAAGTAGTCCAGTGTTTCTTGATCATAAAGCAAGTGGAAAGGAATAAAGTATAAGAAGACTTTATAAGAAATAAGTAGGAAATAAGAAAAAGTAGGAAAGGGTCAGGTTTTGAAGATTTTAAACTCCAAACAGTTGATATAATTGATTCTGTGTATCATAGGAAGTCACTGGAGCTCTTTAAGTAGGGTTACACCAGCACTTAAATACTACTTTAACTTTAGATTATAGAGGATGCAATGGATTTGTGATGAACTTGAGGCAAGGAGACTAATTAGAATCATAACTGACAAGGGCCTGAAATCTAAATTGAGAAAAAAAATCCCCTCATATCCAAAATGCATATAATATCTATTAAATGCAAAATATATGCATATTTCCTTATGCAAATTCCCTTGTGAACAAGATCTTTATAAGAGCTATTGCTAAGGTAAAAATACCAAGATTTTGTGACTGATTTCTTATGTGAGGTGAAAGGAGAATGATGAGTTAAGACACAAGAAATTTGATATATATCTATAAGGCAATGAAATGAATGACTTTAGCAAAGAATAGGGATAGATATAAGAATCTGGGAGTCATTTGCCTAGTAATGATAAGTGAGTTTATTGAAGGAGATAAGTTCATTAAGTGAGCTATTATGAAGCAAAAAAAGAATAGGAAGAGATAACCTTGAGGAAAAGCAAAGTTAGTGAGTTGTGACTTAGATGAAGGAGTAGTCAAGGAGAAGGGAAGAGACAGAAAGGAAGAAGAGTAATAAAAAGAAGGGGGGGGAATATAAACATACAGAGAGATGATTCAGAAGGAAAAAGATAATCAACAGCATAAATGTGTCAGAGAGTTCAAGGAGGATAAAAATTGAGGAAAGCCTAAGAATTGACACTGAAGAGATCTCTATTAACTTTGGAGAGGTCAATTTCAGTTGAATGAAGTGATAAGTATTCAGATTTTAAAGAGATTAAGAGAATGAGAGGAGAGGAAGAGAAAAATGACTATATCAAGGTGTTTAGCCATGAAAAGGAGAAATGTAGAATGATAGCTAGTAGGGATGGTTGAATAAAGCAAGAGGTACTTTTTTTTTTAAATTTTTTTGTTGTTGTTTACATTGAGGGAGATATGGGAATATATTATGCAAAGGGAAGTAGGCAATAGATAGGGAGCAACTGAAGATGAAAGTTACTTCTAAGGGGGATTTGCCTTTACAGGGAGAAAGGTCACCTCTTTTTACACTTAGGAGAAGGAGAAAATAGTGAAGAAAGATGTCTAAGTGATATGAGGTTAGGATGAGAGAAAAAGAAAGCCCTCTTGGCAAATGGTCTCAATGGTTTTGGTGAAGAGTGAGGCAAAGTCCTCAGTTGAGAGGTGAGTCAAGTGGTGCTTGAGGAAAGATGAGAAAGACTGGAACAACTACTCTCAAAAGTATAATGAATAAATCAGGGAGGAACTGAATGGTAGCTTTGTTTCTTTGAAGGCTCAATTGTGATTATGTTACATAATTTGTAGTGGACTTACTTGCCACATATCCATGATTTCCTCTCATTCTTTTGAGCAGAACTTGACTAGGAGTAAAGGATATGTGGGGGGGCAATTCAAGGTTGGGGGTTTAACTTAGATCTGATTGGTAAGAAGCAGAATGAGTCTCGAAGGAGGACTTCAGAATATACAAATTAGGATGATAATTTACGATAGTTAATTTTGATATTATAATAATAATAACTAACAAGCTCATAGACATTGAATGCTAAATAATTATCTCAACAGTAAATCAAAAATATTTCAAAATATAATGAATTAGTTAAGAGCTCTCAAACCACCATCCTAGCCAATAGTGGAGTTTTCCTAAGAATAGTTCCAGTTTATCTATAGCAAACATATGCCCCCAAAACTTTTATTCAATTACAGAAATCAGTTTTATCTACTTGTGCAATAGTCTTCTGAATATGAAATATAAAAAGAATCATAACAGGATGACTTGTCCCAGAATTTTTTTATCTGAACTTCATTTAAAAAAATTAAAAGGAGGAAGAAAGGAAGAGGTAGAGTAGAAAGAAGAGAAAGAGAAAAGAATGTGTCAGAGGACAAGAGAAAAGAAGAGTAAGGGATTTAAGTCAAGTGGATCATTTGTCCCTCTGATGCAGGGAATCATGGGCAAAGGGAGTAGTGAAATTAATTGGAAATAAAATTTTGTAAATCTTTACTCTTCTTCAATCACTCTGTTAAAACACTACATCTTGACCTCCAGTCTGACCTTGGCCATGTACTCATTTGAAACAATCATCTTTGAGACCAAGCAGGCCAGAATGGGAGACCCTCGACCCCTCCCCAAAAAGTAATCTCTCCATTGTGGGACTAGAGCAACTCTCAAGTCACTACCTTTTCTCATGGACCCTGAGCGGAGGGATTTAAGGAAATTTCAGGCAACACTGACTCTTGCTTTCAGACTTCTGATTGATCTGGCAGTTCCTGCCTAGATTAATTAGCAATCCATATGGTTTTCTTTAATCTCTCTTTAATGTCTCTAACACTTCCTTCCTGTTATAACTTCTTAATTCATTTCTATTTTCTTTTTATAGCTGCATTTTTAGGTAGTGATTCTTCACTACTTCACTGTATTTTACTGCAACTCCCCAAGAAATAAACTGATAATCCAAATAGAATTTTTTTTGTTTTTGTTTTCTTTTTTGCAAGGCAATGGAATTAAGTGACTTGCCCAAGATCACACAACTAGGTAATTATTAAGTTTCTGGGGCTGCATTTGAAACTCAGGTCCTCCTGACTCCAGGATTGGTGCTCTATCCACTTAGCTGCCTAGCTGCCCCAATCTAACTAGAATTTTTAAAGTCTAACTAACTAACTACAGATGGAACTTCTTTGATGTATTATATATATGACCTGAGAATGTTTTTAAGTGTGAATAAAACCACCAAACTTGATATAAAGGACAATTTTCTTTTTCCACAAAAAGTCATATAACAGCTAGGTGTCTGCCATCAATATGATTAAAATTTATGCATTAGTTTTGCAATCTTGGACAAGTAACTTAACCATTACCTTTGCAATCTTGGGGATCATGTAACCTCACACACTCCATTTTACCATCTATGAGATGTGTCTTCCTTTTGTGGAGGATCAACTGAGATTACACACAAAGTGTTTTGCAAATCTTAAAGTACTATATAGATGCTACATATTTTCTTTTTTTTAAATTATATAAATATTTGATTTGTTTTCCAATTAAATACAATAATAGTTTCTACCTATCATTTTTTGGCAAGGTTTTGAATTTTATACTTTTCCCCCTACCCTTTCTTCCTTCTCCCCTCCCCCATAGAAGGCAAACTAGTAATTTTTACATTGTTCCCATGCTATGCATTGATAAAAATTGAATGTGTTAAGAGAATAATCATATCCTTGAGGAAAAAATAAATATTAGAGATAGCAAAATTATGTAGTACATAGGAAAAATCTTTTTTTAAAAAAACTCCACAATTCCTCCTCTGAATATAGATGGAATTCTCTGTAGCAGATACCCCCAAATTGTCCCTAATTATAGACTGATAGAATGAGCAAGTCCAATAAGGCTGATCATCACCCCCATGTTGCTGTTGGGTTGTATAATGTTCTTCTGGTTCTGCCTCATCTGACTCAGTATCAATTCATACAAGTGTTTCCAGGCTTCTCTGAAATCCCATCCCTTCTGGTTTCTAATAGAACAATGGTTTCATAACATACATATGTGAGGAATGTAGGGTGTTGATCTTCATAGGGTGTGTAGGGGAGTCCTTAGGGAATCCATTACAAAGGAGGAATGGCCCAGCCAATGACAAAACTGGGAGAGTTTTTCTAATCCTATTCCAGGGACAGCAAACCCAAAACTGGATCTCAACTGGTCAAGAGTGACCTAGAGCTCTTGACCTAATGCAACTGACTTTGCGTAATTAGGTAATTGAATATTAACCCACACCCCCCCAGTGACTATTGAGGTTCATTAGCATATCATGCCTCATATGATGTGGGGGGATCATATTAGGGGCATGTCATGGAATGGGTGGACGTCTTAGATTGTAACTCAAACTCTGAGAACCTATGAAAATCCAAGAGGGAGGGGAAAGAGTTTCTGAAGACTATAAATTACCTGATGTTCCAAGACCAATTAGTGCCTCAGGCCAGGTGAGTGTAGGGTGTATCTTGCAAGGTTCATGAATAAAATTTACAATTATCTCTCACTCTAGCAGGTTTTTCTTTTCATTCATTTATAACACATATGACACAATTTATTCAGTCATTCCCCAATTGATGGACATCCCCTTGATTTCCAATTTTTTTCCAGCTTCAAACAGAGTTATGAATATCTTTGTCCAAGTGATGTTTTTACCTTTTTTTCATAATCTCTTCAGGGTATAGACAAAGTGAAGGTATTGGTGGATCAAAGAGTATGCACATTTTATTGCCCTTTGGGCATAATTTTAAATTCCTCTCTAGAAAGTTTGGATTAGATCACAGCTCCACCAGCAATGTATTAGTGTCCCAGATTTCCCACATCCCTTCCAACTTTGATCATTGGCCAGTTTGAGAGGTGTGAGATGGTACCTCAGAGATGCTTTAATTTGCATTTCTCTAATCATTAATGATTTAGATCAATTTTTCTTATGAGTATAGATAGCTTTAGCTTCCTCCTCTGTAAATTGCCTCTCTCTCTGTCTCTGTCTCTTTCTATGTCTCTCTCTCTCTCTCTCTCTCTCTCTCTCTATATATATATATATATATATATATATATATATATATATATATATATATATATATATATCCTTTGACCATTTGTCAATTGGAGAATGGTTTGGTTTTTTTTTTTTATAAATTTGACTCAGTTCTCCATATGATGTTAGGCATTTTTTATTATTATTTTGATACATCTATAAAACAAACTCTGGATATGGATGAAATCAAAATGATGATTTTAAAGAATATTAGTGAGATGATTTTTTTTATGTTTTTGGAAGGCAAATGGGGTTAAGTGGCTTGCTCAAGGCCACACAGCTCGGTATTTATTAAGTGTCTGAGACCGAATTTGAACTCAGGTACTCCTGACTCCAGGGCTGGCACTTTATCTACTGCACCACCTAGCAGCCCCTGAGATGATATTTTTCAAAGGCTGTTTTCTGACTCTGAGTATTTAATGAAATAAAGACAGAATTAAATTGTAAAAGAAAAAAGAAGGAAGAAAGGAAGAAAGAGGGAAAAAAGGAGAAAGGAAGGAAAGAAATATAAAAATAAAGGGAAAGACTGAAAGAAAAAGGATTGATAGAAGAGAGGAGAGAAGGGAAGAAGGATGGAAGGAAAAAATAAAGGAAGAGGGGGCAGCTAGATGGCCCAGTGAATAGAAGACTGGCCATGGAGTCAGGAGGTCCTGAGTTTAAATCCAGCCTTAGACACTTATTAATTACCTAGTTATGTGACCTTGGTCAAATCATTTAAGCCCATTGCCTTGCAAAAAAAAAAAACCTAAAAAAAAAGAATAAAGGAAGAAAGAAAATGAAAAAGAGAAGGCAGAAGGAAGGAAGGAAGGAAGGAAGGAGGGAAGGAAGGAAGAAAGGAAGGAAAGAAGGAAGGAAGGAAGGAAGGAAGGAAGGAAGGAAGGAAGGAAGGAAGGAAGGAAGGAAGGAAGAAAGGAAGGAAGGAAAGAAGGAAGGAAGGAAGGAAGGAAGGAAGGAAGGAAGGAAGGAAGGAAGGAAGGAAGGTCTGGATTGAGAAAGGGAAGAAGGGGGAGAGAATCAAGATATTATAGAAAATAAAAAACTGAGATTGACTCTATCTTTTCCAATAATAAAAAGAGCCAGCAATATGGCATGTTTTTGTGGTATCCTGAAAGTAAAGAACATAAATGATGATTTATTTCTTTCTGCTGAAATATTCAGTAAGCAACACCCAAATAGCTTTTCCCATAATTTAATTTTTGCACTCACCGCACCCAATACACTTTAAAAAAAATAAAAAAGAGCAGAACAGAGGTTAGGCAAGGTTGAACCTCAAATGAATTTGATAATGTTCAGTCAGAATAAACATAAAGATGTTTATCCACTGAAAATACTGCAGGAAAAAATCTCATTAAGATAAAGCCTCTAATTTAAAAGAGGCAAAAAGATAGAGAGAACAATTCACATTACATTGTAACAACAAGCTAAAGCATAATAACCATTAAGAACAATTACTTTATGTAGTGTTTTCACTATTCCAGCCAATGACTGTAAACCACATAGACCTAAAAGCTTTTCTCTAGTTTTCTGGAAATGCAATTTTGCATTTGAAACTGCTAGCCAAAATTTAAAATATATTAAATTTAAAAATCATTTAAATATGAAAGGGTTTTTTAAAAACACATTTCCACAGGTTTCAATAGATTCTGTATACCTTAATTATCTTATTTGCGTACATAATAATACATCTGTATTTTCTAACATGTGTTCTAAAATTTCTAAATAAAAGAGCTCAGCATCACAAATAACAAGAGTCTATCTTGCCATTGTAGGGAAGAAAAGTTGGTTGAAATTTACAAGTAGGGTATCATCTTGAAATCACATAAAACCTCTGTTGGTTATGTTTTGAGTTAACTGGGGAAACTTTTTTTTCTAGCACTTCTCAGAAATCTTTCCAAATGCATCATCTTATCCTCTTATTTTGACATGTTTAGTGAAAATGATGAAATATGTGATGAGCAAGTATCATATTTTTAAAAAGAAAATCAATCTTGAGTGATCTCTTTAGAATATTGTAAATACAGAAACTATAGGTGCTTATGAATCCTAATCCCAAAAAAGTAAAATGTTTCTGTATATGTGTATGCTTCTTTGTTAAATATCTTGTATCATGCAAGCCACCCCAACCTCACTGCCCTGCAAAAAACAAAAAAGAAAAAATAAAGACCCAAAATAAAATAAAAATAGTAATAATAGTAGGGGTGGCTGGGTGGCGGACCGAGCATTGGCCCTTGAGCCAGGAGCACCCGGGTCCAAATGTGGCCTCAGACACCCAAAGATCACCCTGCTATGTGGCTCCAGGCAGGCCACCCTGGCCCATTTGTCCTGCACCCACCCCAAAAATAATAATAATAAAAAATGTGCTTCAGTCTTTTTTCCAACACCAACAACTCTGTCGCGGGTGCATCACATTCTTTATGATAAATCCATCACAAAAGTTACTTCTATATTTTTCCAATGTTGCCATTGCTGATCACAACTCCCTCCTTTTGTATTTCTCCACTACCATGTACTATATTTTCTCTCTCCTTTCACTCTGACTCTGCTGTAGGGTAACTGAGTGGAGCAGCAGACAGATCCCTGGTCCTGGAGCCAAGAGGCCCTGAGCCCCCATACCACCCCTTAGGCCCAGAATCCACCTGGCCTTATGGTCCTGGACAGGCCATCCAATCCCAGCCCCTTGCAAGAAGTAAAAAAGAAAATGTGTTATATCTGACCACTCTCCCCCCATGATCCATCCTCTCCTCCTTTATTCACATCCCCACCCCGTCCCCCTGCTCCATCCTCCTTCTTACTCCCTTGCCTTCCCCCTTCCATATCATTGCAATAGCTCATTGTAATAAAGAAAAAACTTATATGAGATATCTTGGCCTATTCCCCCTCTCCTTTTTCTTTCTCCCATTACATTTCCGTTTTTTCTATTGACTCCATTTTTACACCATATTTTATCTTCAAATTCAGCTTTCTCCTGTGCTTCAACTATAAAAGCTCCTTCTACCTGCTCTATTAACTGAGAAGGTTCATATGACTATTATCAGTGTCATTTTTCTATGCAGGAATACATGCAGTTCATCATCAAGTCCCTCATATTTTCCCCCTCTCCTTCAATCTCCATGCTTTACCCGAGTCCTGTGTCTGAAGATCAAACCTTCTGTTCAGCTCTGGCCATTCCAACAGGAACATTTGAAATTCCCCTGGTTCATTGAAAGTCCATCTTTTTCCCTGGAAGAGGACATCAGCCTTGCTGGGTAGTTGATTCTCGCTCGCATTCTAAGCTCTTTTGCCTTCCGGTATATTATATTCCAAGCACTACGAGCTTCCAATGTAGTTGCTGCTAAGTCACTGTGTTATCCTGACTGCAGTTCCATGATATTTGAATTCTGTTCTTCTGGCTGCTTGTAATATTTTCTCTTTGACTTGGGAGTTCTGGAACTTGGCTATAATATTCCTAGGGGTTGTTTTTTTTGGATCTCTTTCTCGGGGTGATCGGTGGATTCTCTCCATTTCTATTTTGCCCTCTGCTTCTAGAATATCAGGGCAATTTTCCTGTAGTAATTCTTTGAAAATGATGTCAAGGCTCTTTTCCTGATTATGACTTTCAGGTATTCCAATAATTTTTAAATTATCTTTCCTAAGTCTGTTTTCCATATCAGTTGTTTTTTCAATGAGATCGGCTTGCATGTCACAAGGCTGGGTGATTGTTGGGTGTATGGGGCCGGATATGGACTCGGGTGCTCCTGGCTCCAGGGCTGGGGCTCCGTCCATTGTGCCACCTGGTCATACCTACAATTATTATTATTCTCTCCCCTTTACTTTATTGCCCAAAGAGTCTATATTTTGTGGGGGGAGGGGGTATATATAAAAAATTATTTGTACAAAAAAGAGATTAAATAAATATTACAATTGAAAAAAAATCTTGTATCAGCTTGTCATCATCACAATTTTTGTCATTTGCACTTTCTTCTAAGAGTGAAATGCAGAAACAAAATCAAGGTATTTCAATCCTTCTGTTAAGTTGGGGTTTCTTTAACTGCAGTTACCCTATATTCTATTTTTTCAATCAATTCAATATATCATTATTAATGAGGTTTCTTTTTCTTTAGGTCTTAAATGGGGTGAGGGTTGGAGGCTGAAATGGTGAAAAAAGCAAATTTCTACACATTGAAAAATTATAAAATACTCTTAATTGTTTTAATGAAAAAGTATGTTTATTAAACATCTATTTAAAAGGTTCTGCTCAAGGCATTGGTGAAACAAAAGCAAAGAACTGACAACTTCATATGCTTGGCTGTATTAATACATTCGAACAACGTTTAGTAAGTTCCTATTTTTTCTAATGCACTGTGATCAGTGTTAGGAACACAAATGATGGTAATGGAGTGATGGAATTTTAGGTAACTAGATGGCCCCAGAGGCTGAGTACTGGATGTGGGCTAAGCCTGGTCTTAGACACTACTACATATGTGATCTTCAGCAAGTTACTAAATCTTTCTCAGTCTCAATTTCCTCACTTGAAAAATTGGTATGGTAATAGCACCTGCTTCAAAGGTTACTTTGCAAACTTAAAGCATTATATAGATATTAGCTACCATTATCTTATTATTAGCATTAAACACTCTTACACTTCAATAGCACTCAACTCAATGATGAAAAGGAGTATTTCTTTGTTTTAGGTTTGTTTTTTTTTGCTGATAACAGCTTTTTCTACTCAGAGCAATTATATGAAAACTGTTTTGCAATCATTCTGAGGTAGAACTTCATAAGGTAAAAATGAGGAACTAGAAATAATTCTTTCAAGACTATTATGTTACTCTCCTATTATCTTCTTTATTCAGCAATAACAACTAGAATAACTTCCCACTGACTTTGAAAAAATAGAATTATGGATGTAGCTTTTTTAACAGACCAATGATCCTTTATGTTCATAAAAGGATAAATCTCTCTTAATGTATTAATATTTCATCTCATCTATTATCATTTATCCCTATACTTTCCTTATTTTTTTCTTTTCTCTTTTTATTCTTCTTTTCCCCCCTCTAGTCTTTCCTGCTATTTTCATGAGGATCTTATGCCTACACCATGGAATCTAGGTTCATGATACCTTAGGAAAGAGAGATGAAGGTTCAAGGCATGTGGCATATGATCACATTTTGGAACCTAGACTCATGCTATTTTAGGGGAAATAAATGGAAGGGGGAAAAGCGAGTGATGATCTGGCTAAAAAGTAAAAGAAGGCAAGAGTTTAAGAAGTTAAAGGACAAGATGATAGAATTTTGAATGAACCTTTAGATAAATTATCACTGTAGATTTATTGCTTAGGCAATATTTTTATTCTTCCAGCTCTGTCCTTGTTATGTTCCAATGTGTCTTCATTTATCCAAGGAATAACAAAATTTCAAGAAAAAATATATACATATATGTATGTATACATGCATACTGCTTTGTAACAGTATTAAAATACATTGATTTTGTTTAGATGGAGGGGTTTGTTATGAAAAAAGTCAAACAAATAATAATCAGGGTTCATATGATTTTAAAGCATGCTCCTGTCCCATTGGTAAGCACATGGAGTGAGATGGGGTAGGGCTCTGATAGAAAGATACTAATATATCAATTCAAATATAAAAAAATCAAAATATAGAAATTCATGCTGGTATCTAAAAAGACTAATTACACTTTAGGTTCTCTATTGAAAACTTTGTACCTATTACTTAAGGGCAGAAATTTAATTTAAAAAATAGGGATAATTAGAACCAACAGCAACAAAAAAACAATATTACTACATAAACATTAGGGTACATGGTATAATCCTTAAAGGTGAAATAAAACTAAATCATATGTTCATGTCATAAAGCACTCATCATACTTTGCATCTCTGGGGTAAGAACTGATATTACTACTCATAACACAGGAAATACCTGTTGAATGATGGAGTAAATAAAATAGCAAATGAACAGAGTACGGTGTGGGATGGGAGTTTAACGATGAGCTTTCTGTGTACTGAGGGAGACAAAGACCTTCAAGTCTATCATAAGGTATGGCAAAAATATGCCTGCTTGCCTACTTCTGATTCCTTGGGCTCCTTTCTAAAGATATGAGTAAATTCCACACAAGCAAAAAATACATTTCCATGACAGGTATCATCCTTCACATTCAAAACTGATATTGCTAAAGGTGTCATTTCTTGTATTAGAGCACAACTGCCAGCAACACTAATGAAAAAATGAATGGCTACAACAATTTAAAAGACCAGATGACAATTGTAGTTTCCCAAAAGCATTGTTCTATATGAAAAATTATAGAAAACAGTTGGTTTGAAGAAGTTTCATAATTAAGCCATAAAGCTAATAATTAAAACAAATAAAATATTAGAAAAAGCAGGGAAAATAGGTTGATTCTATTTTGTCAGAACTTTTTTTTTAAGGTATAATTTCTTTAGAGATTTTCCTGAACTGGGGGAAGTAATTGAATGGATACTAAAACTGAAATCAAGTTTTCCCTCCCAAAAAGTAACATTTAACTCACATTACAGGTTCCAATAGGGACATGCCATGAAAGATGAATTACTCAGCAAGGATGTTTTTTGGCATTTTAGAATTCCATTGGTTCCAATTATAGCACAGATATGATCTTTGCCAAGCCATGCATTTAGTTTTCAGTAATGATAAAAGAATGTGCAGAAGCAAATTTCAAAACTCATTTGTACAGAGTGTGTTATAAAATATACCTTTATGTTATGTTGATGTATATTCAGTTACTTTATTATTTTTATTGAAGTCCCAGTATTCTCAGATGATGAGATTCAAGTTTGTCATCAGACTAAAAATATATTTCTAAAGTTCTAAAGCAAATGTCATCCACTATCTGTGGAATTGTAGATAAGTCACTAAATTTTTCTAAAATTCAGGTTTTTCATCTCTTAAATAGAGATAATAATGATACTTTTCCCACTTACAGAATTTTAGAGAGGAAAATAATCTATAAATGGTTAAATGGCATAAATGATGCAACCTAATATTATCATAACCACTACTATAATCATTTTTGTGAAACTCCAATCTGTCTTTTTTTTTTTTAGGTTTTTTTGCAAGGCAGTGGGGTTAAGTGGCTTGCCCAAGGCCACACAGCTAAGTAATTCTTAAGTGTCTGAGACCTGATTTGAACTCCTGACTCCAGGGCCAGTGCTTTATCCACTTTGTCACCTAGCCACCCCTAAAACTCCAATCTCTTTAAAAAAAAAAGGGGGGGAAGGGAAGGACAGGGGGGGGGAGAAAAAGAGAAAGAAAGAAAGAAAGAAAGAAAGAAAGAAAGAAAGAAAGAAAGAAAGAAAGAAAGAAAGAAAGAAAGAAAGGAAGGAAGGAAGGAAGGAAGGAAGGAAGGAAGGAAGGAAGGAAGGAAGGAAGGGGAAGGAGGAAGGAAGGAAGAAAGAAAGGAAGGAAGGAAGGAAGGATGATGGAAGAAAGAAAGAAAGGAAGGAAGGAAGGAAGGAAGGAAGGAAGGAAGGAAGGAAGGAAGGAAGGAAGGAAGGAAGGAAGGAAGGAAAGAAGGAAGGAAGGAAGGAAAAGTAGTGAATGTTATAAAACTATAGTGGAATTTTCCAGAGGTACTTTGGCAAAAAGATTTTAAAATGCACAAAATCATAGGCTCATATACAAATATAGGAACATAGGTGGCATAGTAGATAGAATGCTGGGCCAGGAAAGAAGTGGGCCTGAGTTCATATTCAGACTCAGATGTTATGTCACTCTAGGAAAGTCATTTAATCTTCTCTCTTTCCATTCTTCATATTTAAAATGATTGGGCAAAGTCATGGCAAACCACTTCAGTATATTTGCCAAGAAAACCCCAAATAGGGTCACAAAGACATAACTGAAACAACTCAAGAGCAACAACTTGTGGTATAAGATCATGATAGAAAAATACTATCATAAAAGAAATCATAAATTCAATTATCTTAGGAAAATCATGTATAGACTTATACAAAAAATGAAGAATCAAATGAGCAGTAACAAAAACATTGAGAGTTGACCAAATATATTGGATGTAGCTCCTCTCAGAGGTTCAGACATTTTGGACAACCCTGGGAGCCTGTTATGGACAACACCATCCACATCCAGAGAAAAACAAAACAAACAAATTTTAAAAACCGCACAGAATCTGAATGGATAATATATTCATTTTTAAAAACTTCTCTTGTTTTTCCTTCCTATTCCATGGTTTTCTTTCTTTTCCCTTAATTCTACTTCCTAATATACAAAACGACTAATGTATGCATGCTAAACAGAAATGAACATATACAACATTTAGTAGAACTTTTGTCACTGAGGGGAGGGGGCTGGAAAAGTAGGGTGATAGAAAAATGCATAACATAAATATGCAAGTGGATTAATGTTGAAAAATTTTCATAACATGTAATTGGGAAAATAGAATAACATTTCAATCAAAAATAAAAAATTTAAAAAGTAGAATGAGCAGAAGAAGCAAGAAAATGTATTCAATAGCAACAATATTATTTTAAGAACAAATTTGAGTGACTATAAAGGATCTATGAAGGAAGATATTTTCTGCATGTGGAGAAAGAAGTGATAAATAGAAGTATGTATAGAAAAATTTCACACATATGTATATACCTATATGTCTTTATATATATGTATGCATTTATGTATGTGTACATAAATATGCACATGTATATGAGAGGGCAGCAAGGTGATGTAATGGATAGAGTTCCAGTCCTGTAGTTAGGAGGATTGGAGTTCAAATCTAGTCTCAAACACTTGGCATTTACTAGTTGTGTGAGCTTGAGCAAGTCACTTAGTCCCAACTGCCTCTCATCCAGAGCCATTTCCAGTCATTTTGATCCATATCTGCCCTGGACCCAGATTGTTCCAGAGGAGAAAGTGATTCTGGTGACTTTGCACAGTATCACCTTACTCAAATCTATTTCATTTCATTAACTCCCTGATACCAGTCTTCTTTGAGAACCAAAGTACAAAGAACAACAACATGTTGCATACACAAATATATAAATAGTTGTGTTTAATGGCAGCCATCTCTATGTTGGAGGAGAGAAAAAAGAAAGGAAGTAAAGGAAGTTTGGTTTCATAACACTATTATATAGTTAAGAAGAATATCAAAATACATAACAGATTTGCAGTTTCTTGTGCAATCATCTTTTCCCCTAATTCTACAATGTTGCAGAAATGCTTGTTTTATTGTCCACAAAAAATAAAAAATTACATACATATATTCATATATGAACAGACATATATGTACAGGTATGCATTGTTCAGTGATCTTAGAGGTATCTTAAAGGATCTTAACTTAGAAGTTAAGAGATTT